>NW_011359204.1:0-1830 GCF_000735185.1 Notothenia coriiceps
GTCTCTACTTTAAAGAGTCCTCTCCTGCTGATGTTCAGGTGTATATCAGTATGTAATGTCTCTACTTTAAAGAGTCCTCTCCCGCTGATGTTCAGGTGTATATCAGTATGTAGTGTCTCTACTTTAAAGAGTCCTCTCCTACTGATGTTCAGGTGTATATCAGTATGTAGTGTCTCTACTTTAAAGAGTCCTCTCCTGCTGATGTTCATGTGTATATCCGTATGTAGTGTCTCTACTTTAAAGAGTCCTCTCCTGCTGATGTTCAGGTGTATATCAGTATGTAGTGTCTCTACTTTAAAGAGTCCTCTCCTGCTGATGTTCAGGTGTATATCAGTATGTAGTGTCTCTACTTTAAAGAGTCCTCTCCGCTGATGATGTCTCTACTTTAAAGAGTCCTCTCCTGCTGATGTTCAGGTGTATATCAGTATGTAGTGTCTCTACTTTACAAAAACCTAGATAACACATTACAGGAAAGGAAAAACCCCAAAAGGCATAATGCACGTACTTCCTGTGTTTAGCTGATGATGCACAAACTGGGCAAAGTCTAAGTACTGACTGACCACTTTTTTTTTATGGCTTTAATTTAAAGAGACTAGGTGTGTGTGAGCTCTGAGTGGATGATGTTACCTTCGTCAGTTTATAATTTTATTGCTGTTAATGCTTCCCAGTTTATCAGCTCACATGATGTCAGGGGCATTTCTCAGAAGAACACCACAAAGATTTTTAATTCTTATTCTATTTCCGGTGCTCAATTTGTTCTATAGGCTATAGATTATCTAGCTTACATATACAATACATTTGTACTGAAGCCCTGAGATAACAATAAGAACAATAAATCCTTATTTCTAAGACTGTGTTTATTTTACTCAATATAATACATGTCTTATTTATTTTATAATCAGTGTTTCGGCTTTGAAAGTTGCATTTTACAACAAAGAAACATGCGATAATATCTATTTATAATAATTAACAATACACTGTTAAATGAATAGATAACTGATGGGTATATATAGAAACATGTCTCTTAAGGTATTCATATTTTTAAGTATTCTTTTTGTGTAATGAAATGGATGCATATCATTGTCTTTAAAAGGGTCTGCATACATTTGTATTTTCTAATTTAAACTCATATCGTTGGTTCTATGACTTATTGAAAACAATTTGTCCTAGAAGTTACACACTTAAAAGTAAAAATACACCCACTAGTTGGCTTCGGCTTCTTTCTTTGTTCGTGTTCTTGGTGAAGAGCGCTCTGAATGTAAATGTGTGTGTGTTTCCTGTCAGCGATCATCCCGGAGGAGCAGCTGCTGGCGTGCGGAGCGGCAGACTGCAGCCTGAACCTGAACATAAACAGCACCTCCACCCGGCCCGCGCAGGAGCTGGTGTGGACGCTCGTCGGATGCTACATCGGTAACTTTTACTATCAGGGGCTATATATTATTTGAAGGCATGTTTTGGCACTGGGTGTAATTGTATATATATATTGGAGACTATGGCCAGCCGATTTAGCTTTTATTCATTTCTGGAGGATATCAAAAAACTATTCTTACTAGTAACAATGTTTATTTCTGATATCAAAAATTCTATTTAACATCACGTAACTAGTTGTAATGTGTATTTCTGATCAGGAATGCGATTTTAACTAGTGAGAATTGCATCGTTTTTCTCATTCATTTCAATGGGAGTTGGCATTTGAACTGATGCCAATTTGCCAATTTCTGATATCAAGTAATTCAGTATGTAGTGTCTCTACTTTAAAGAGTCCTCTCCTGCTGATGTTCAGGTGTATATCAGTATGTCGTATCTCTACTTTAAAGAGTCCTCTCCTGC
>NW_011359205.1:0-2282 GCF_000735185.1 Notothenia coriiceps
AATCCTCAATCACAATAATAATATTCAAAGTAATACTGGGCAAGTAATGGGCAAAACTTACCGTTGATTGACGCGCCATGTCAGCGGACTGGTAGCGACACAACCGTTGCCCCGCAGTCAAGCCTCGTCGTTCTGATAGCTCCGCCCCTTTGCTCCAACCCCCCTCCCTCCCCCCACATCTACAGCTGATCTACAGGTGAAAATTACTTTTGCGACACATTTATCGCAAGAAGTGTAGCAAAAGTCAAGACCGCAGATTCGTCGATTTATACTGCCACAGAGCAGATTCGTCAAGTTGTAATGACTGATTTGAGAGGTTGTAATAACCAAGTTGCAGTTGTAATGGAAAATATATTTTAAAAATATGTATTTTTCTGCAAGTGAACATTTCATAACTTAGTTCATTTTTTTTCTACAAGCTACAAAACTTTTTTTTTTTCTTCTGCGACTTCAAATTTGGTTCACAATTACGTGGATATTTTATACAAGTGTACATTTGGTTCACAGTTACGTGGATATTTTATACAAGTGTAAATGTATGCACACAAGCTCAGATCTTTTTTCTGCAAGTGCTCACATCAGGTTTTACACGCTCTCGCATTTTGCACCATATCTACCTTCATAGCAGGGGTGATTAGAGCAGTTGTGATACATACGAGATGCAAGGGTTTTATTTTGAAAGAGTTAAAAGTATTTGAAATCGCAGGGGTAAAATGACCCCTTGGCTGTTCTTGTAAAAACCTTTTATTGAGATGTCGGGTACCAATTAACTGTATTTATATCCGTCCAACCAGACATTATGCTTACTGTTCTCCCTTTTAGAATTGTACAGAAATACTGTAACACATATCAAGATAAGTTTTTCAGTGGGAAAATTATAATTGTTCTGATTTTGTTATGATTTATTGGGGGGCAGAAGTAGTTACACACCATGTCTAAATAAAGTCAAAAATAATCACTGGAGAAAAAAAGTTCCTCCAAAGAGTCATGACCTCAGTTCTCTGGAACACAAGCCTCTCATTTTCTCTTTCAGAGTTTATTGTAGCAGCCAGAGGCCACAGAAACTAGATTCTCCTTCACAATGACTCCATTGTGCTTTGTGATTTCAAATGTCATCATATTTCAGCTTGTAACTACTGGTTGTGTCTGTACAGAGAAAATGATAGAGCGGAGCAGAGTGAAATGTCGGTCTGAGTCCAGTAAAAAGCCTGCAGCTGCTCCATTTAAGAGGATCTGGTTTATATTTCTCCCTTCCAACATTGTATCTTCAGCAGGCTTACATGTCTTAAAAATAAAAGGAAACAAACAAGACAAACCATTCAGTCCACAGGGAAGTACAATGTGTAGTATTGTGTTCATCAGCTGTGTGTGAGGCGCTCCTGTTACACCTGTAAGCCGTGAATCAGAAACATAAGAATGTTAACCCTGTGTTACCCTGAGTTTAGCTTTAAAGATACAGAGACAAAAACTCAATGAAAACATGTTATTTACCTTTATTGCAGAGAGTTCAATGCGAAGATCGATCTTCAACATCAAAGACCATTGGAAAGGGTATTCAGATTATTTACTTGGGTAAAAGTACTAATACCACAGTAAAAGTAGCCTACTGCAGGGAGTAAAAGTACTCATTGCATAAAAAACTAAATCTCGTAAAAATATTTTAAAGCAAAAGCAGCTACTTAATAAATACATTACGTAATTTTCTCTTAACCCACTAATGGTTTGAGTTACTTAAATATGATGTTGGATGGTTTAATCTGTACCAAATAATCATATTTAAAATGTTTTTCCTAAGTAGGCTGTTGTGTGTCAAAATCTGAATTTATAAAGTACCTAGTAAATACATCTGTAAAATAAATGTTGAGTAAAAATTGGCTTCCAAAATGTGGTAGAGTAGAAGTAAAAAGTAGTATAAAATGAAATGTCTTGTATAAACTCAAAGTAACTCAAATGTGTGCTTAAGTACAGTAGGCTACTTGTGTAAATGTACTTAGTTACTTTCCACCACTTTAAAAAAATAGAAACAATTGTAGAAAACCCTTACTAACACTTAAATAGTTACAATACAACATGTATGTAGCCGGCGCTACTGTTTTCTGGATTAGCTGTCAGATCATTTTTTCACGTGGCTGGGCCGCCACTGCCCCTTTAAGACACAACCCCCCCTCCCTCTTCTTTAGTCAGCTGACCCTTCCATATAAGGAAAACCAACCCAGTCTCATAAAAAAACGTGTAATAACTACGTTAGTCCACAACGTAGGATGTAGTATTTCTACAAAAAC
>NW_011359206.1:0-2469 GCF_000735185.1 Notothenia coriiceps
TTCCTGAACAGTGTCCTTCACATGCTGATATCCAAGAGAGGGAGTTCAATTTTTCAAAAATTCTAATTTTTTCAAAAAATTCTCACTTTTTCTAAAAAATCTAACTTTTTCTCAAAAATCTCACTTTTTCTAAAAATCTCAAAATTCAGACTTTTTCTCAAAAATCTCACTTTTCCTCAAAAATCTCACTTTTCCTCAAAAATCTCACGTTTTCTCAAAGATCTCAAAATTCAGACTTTTTCTCAAAGATCTCAAAATGCTCACTTTTTCTCAAAATGCTCAAAAATGTGATTTTTTCTGAATACTTAAAAATGTTAATAATCCCTGGTCCCCGGCTTGAGCTTGAATCTCAGGATCCATGTATCTGTGATCCTCTCCAGAATGGAAGTAGTCATCACATACAGAGCATCAACTAGTTCCTGAACAGTGTCCTTCACATGCTGATATCCAAGAGAGGGAGTTCCACAGTCACAAGATGGAGGAATAGAAAGCAGTATTCAATGTTTGCAATGCAATTTTCAAAATGTATTATTGGTTCAGAAGATGTCGAGCACCCCAAACTAAAGGCTGGTCCCGTCCATCACGCTGGATTTGTGGCCAAAGTCTTAGCAGCAGAAATCATGAAGTAAATATATCGAGGGACTTTTCTGATCTTCCTCACTAACCGGAGAATATTCTCCTAGCTCGTCAGTGGGAAGTCTGAAGCAGGAAAGAGAGGTTTTACTGTGAGTACGTCCACCACTACAGATGATGATGATGGTGATGATGATGATGATGGTGGTGATAAATCAAATGAAATCACATCTCTGTCTGTGATTGTTGTGTAATCTCGGTGCATGTGGGAGTAAAAGTGCTGCTGAACTGTGATGTGATAATCAATGGATACACGGAATAATCAACTGGATTAAATTACATTTCTGCTTAAATGAAATGTGTTAACTTTGCTTAAAGTGGTCCTCCGCTCAGATAGATGGTTTCATTAAAGAAAATAGTATTTTAATTATTTAGAAACTTCTTAAAAGCAGCGAAATCTTTGATCTGTAGTAGTCAGCTACATCCAATCAAACATATCGTCTCTAAAATAAAGTTAGGAGCTTCTGTGTTAAGACACCAGCTTTTAAAACAAGGACGTTTAAAGGTGGGGTAGGTAATTCACTTCAGAAACACTTGTTATATTCCATGGAATGCTCTTAACATCCCGATAGCAATGAATACATAAAATGCTTTGACAATAAATACATAAAAAAATATCATCTGTGGAAGCCGTGGCGCTGTAAAAAGCACGACCAATCATCTGAGCCGGCTAAAGTAACTGGATGGCCTACCTGCCTGTCAGCCTTCCATCTGGGCACAAACTTATCTCTGCCCTCATTGGTCATGTGTGTGTTGGAGGAGGGGCTCTGTAAGGAAGTCTGAAGGAAGGGGCAGATTCTTCTCCGGCTGTGTATTTTCAAATTCTAGCGCACTCGAGCTGGCTTCTACAAAATTACATACCCCTCCTTTAAAGTGCAAATCATAAACATTTAAACATTCAATTAAATGCATGGCTCCCCTATCTCTCATTTCTTTAAAAAAGATTTGAATGCCTTGAAAAAATCAGTAAATAAACATTGCAATAAATACATTTGATCAGGATCGGAGCCAGAATACTTTATTTATGCTTGGGGAAATGTAGCTGTGTGACAGTTTAGGATGAAATAAAAGATTAAAATAAAATCTCATTTAAGTAAATAAGATACTTATATGAAGAACAATGTGCAATAGAAATATTAAAAATAAATATGTGTGTGCAGCTCTCCAGGGACTGTAAGGTGGAGGTGCAGCGGATCCTCCACCAGAGGGCGCTGGACGTGAAGTTGGACCCGGAGCTGCAGCGCCGCTGTATGACCGATCTGGGGAAATGGTGCAGCGAGAAGATGGACCCGGGCCAGGAGCTGGAGTGCCTGCAGGACCACCTGGAGGAGCTGGTGTCCGACTGCAGGGACGTGGTGGGGAACCTGACGGAGCTGGAGTCAGAGGTAACAGCTCATCATACCCACAATGCAACACTCCTACCCACAATGCAACCAGAGAGGGCAGAAGTACACACATCCTTTACTCAAGTAGAAGTACACACATCCTTTACTCAAGTAGAAGTACAGATACTCGTGTTTAAAAATACTCTGGTGAAAGTAGAAGTACTGACTAAACTTCTTTACTCAAGTAAAAGTAAAGAGGCTTTGAAATGTACTTCAGTAAAAAGTACCCATAACTAGCAGCTGTTTTAAAGAGTACCTGACCTCCCTTTATATTAATAGAACAATAATGTCATTGTTAGCTAATGAATGTTTCCATGGTGACCAACGGCAACATGACAACGTTTTCATTGGTCCCTCTTCTTTAGAGAAGACCAGGAAATGATGGATACACGGATCGTGTTCAAATCAATAGGCACGCAATGACTCTAAATAATAATGATCACGCCACCAA
>NW_011359207.1:0-3037 GCF_000735185.1 Notothenia coriiceps
GGGGGAGGTCCAACTAGTTGTCAGGTGGTTCCATCGACGGGGTTCCCTCATATTCAGGGATAGAATGGGGAGTTAGCTTTATATACAGCCTGGTACACATGCATGATGCACCTAGTCAAAATCTGAGGGGAAGAGTTTTTCCTGGAGGGAAATCATTAACCTGTACATTAAGACATACAACATTAATCATCACCACATTTTGATTTAACATCATTCTAAGTTGTAGAAAATGTCTAACTGCAGTGAATATACAAAGAATAGACACTGAAAATGTATTGTAAATGTAGATTTATGGGTGTGTACTATCTGATGGATGAACATAATAGGCTATGATTCATTTGCTATGGCGGCCATTTTTGACCGGGAAGACCACAGGTGTAACAAAGTTGACTAAAGCTAAAATATTCACTGTAAGTGGTGATTTTATATGTTCAAATGCCTACTGTGGAGGATACAATAAGTAAAACACATTATGATTGATGAAAGTAGTAAATCTGTCCGATTTGACCCGGACACGACAGGAGGGTTAAAGAGTGGCAGCAAATCTGGGATCATGAGAGCAGAAGAAGAAAACTTTAAGCAACTCAGGAAACATTGGGAGAAGAAGGGGTGGAAAAGGAGAGAGGTGGTCATATCCAGACATAGAATAGGGCACAGTAACCTAAAAGGGATGCTGAAAAAGAAAAAACCTCCAACTGGACTGAAAATTGGTAAAGAAGAAGAAACTGTGGAATGTATACTTATAAACTGCAGGAAAGATTTGCACGGATATACAGTATCACAGCAGTGCGGCTGTACTGTATGTATATCATTTTATGTCTTTCATCAATCAACTGAGTGTTTATTTTTAACAATATTAAAAATGCACAACAGCCTTACTTTGCTATAATTTTCTATTGGGGTTAATTAAGCACTTTGTCTACTGCATCTATCATTAATATATGCACGATGAGCAAAATAGTCTGTCACCAGGGGTTTGATTGAGTTGTATTTATTGATATTCATCACTCACAGGACACCTGGCTGGATCTGAAGCCAGAAGGGGGATCAGGAGGTATTCAAATTCGGTTTTGGTCCTATTCCATAATATTTTGATTCATAATTTGACTATTATCATGTGAGTCAGTCATGCATACATAAAAACACATGGGTCTTTAATGTATTTTGTTTTTGGCTCACAGTCAGATCGATTTTAGATAGTGCTCATGTGCAATTACATGCTTTTTGGAATTAATATTTCCATCTTTCAATCTAGCAAACATAAATTTATAAGACTGTTAATGGTTTGACCTTCAAACACAAGTCATTTTCACAATTAGGCATTCAGGAAGAGGATAGGAGCTCTGCATTGAGCTGAATACTGAAAATCTTGCCAGCTAATGAGAAGCGGCTGATTGAGTGACCAACAGAGTGCAAGGTGCAAGGCTTTTATTGGTGTGTAGTTATGATGATGAAAATCTTAGGTCCCAGGCTCCTCCAACAGTGCAACACAATAAAACAGAAAAAACAGAAAAAATAGTG
Organism: Notothenia coriiceps; assembly: GCF_000735185.1. Taxonomy (NCBI): domain Eukaryota; kingdom Metazoa; phylum Chordata; class Actinopteri; order Perciformes; family Nototheniidae; genus Notothenia; species Notothenia coriiceps. Next base: position 1,522 of record NW_011359207.1, read on the forward strand.
AAAGTAAATATAAAAAGAAAAATAGTAAAAAAGTGAAATAGTGGAATAGTGCAATAAGAGTCTATATGCAAGTGATTAAAGAGTGCAATTAACGTGATGGTCAATATAAACGTTTTGAACTTTCATTAAATGTTGTCGTTCAAGCCAAAACCATTTCAAGGATTTGTGGGAAAAAAATACCTCATGATGATTTAAAAAAATGTAAAGCAAAATTTAGAGATAAGATATTCAGGATCTGACATTACTTTGCAATATTATAATGAATAAGACTGGAAACTGCAACAAAAAGCAAGACTGAGCACTAATGCTCCGATAATATTGTTTTTATGCTGATAATTTCAAGTTGAAGTGCTTAGGGCCTATTATGCTAATTTACAGGTTCATATTTGTTTGTGTTTTGCTTCTAATGTGACATGTATACATGCTTTAATGTTTGAAAAAGGTCAGGTGGTGATAACCTCAGGCTCGGCCTACAAAAACGCCTGGTTTATACCTGCTTAGTCATTTTAAATCTAACTTTTTAAGAATGCATATACATACATCTTATTTTCAAATCTCCTCAACTGCTTCTGACCTCCCTTTGCAATTTACTCCTGATATTTATTAGAGTAAGTAGGTCTATTCCTTCAAATGCAGCAGGTGTCTGTACATAAGATGCTCTTGCTCCCCAGGTATGATCTTATTCTGTCAAAAATCTTCCCTTTACACCCTCCAAACCCACCACACGCCTCACTCTTATTTTTTACGTGTGAAAGCAATCACCAGAAGGAAAAATACTAACTGCACTGTGGGGTAGTACCCTAATTTACGTCAAATGCTAATTCATTTTCTGGTTATAAGAGTCATTTATGCAACACTCTATTTCATCTCGAACACAGAAGCCCTCAAATAAATATAACCAACAGCCAGGCCCGTATCCAGGACTCCTAAATACCGAGGTCCAAATAAGTTAGGGGGGTTCGGGGGACACCCCCCGAGATTTTTGGGATTTTCATGATCTAGTTAGGTGCTTTTTAAGTCCTGTGGGGGGTCACACATTGGATAATATATTGATTTCAAACCATGTCAGCATAAATTATTTTTGTGTAATACATAAACATCAGCTGATTGTTACTATTATGATCTGGACATGCAGAAGAGGCTAAAATGATCACAAAACATTGTGAACATTCATTTTCTATGTCTCTCTCCTTTCCATAACCTGCACTCTCTCTTCCATCTTCTTTAGTCTCTCTCTTCTTCCTGTTCATTACTCTCTCTGTCCTCTACTCTTTCTATTTGTTCAATCTCTCCCTCGTTGTTCACTTTTTGCTCCTTCTCACTTGTCGCTCCTGCCAGTGAATTAAAAGCAATTCAGCAATTTAGTTCATTTCACTTGTTTTTTTGCATTATTTCATTAAATTTAAATCTGTTTTGTTTGATTCTCAAAAGAGAACAAAGATGTAAGCAAATTGTGTTTTATACAATTGTATGTTATTATGACATCATAACTGCAATAGATGTATGTTGTTTTACA
>NW_011359208.1:0-2053 GCF_000735185.1 Notothenia coriiceps
TACAAAAACGTCTTTTAAAACTACAATTCCCAGTAGAGACGTGCCATAGAACATGTTGGGAAACACACAGTAGCCAGCATGTGTAATGTGGACCCGTCCGAGTCCAGTTTTGGATAGTCTGCCGTGGTTTCATTCCATTTCAAAGAGTGGTTTGACGCTCGGCGTAACCTTAGTGCACTGCCACTCCAACATCCAGTCACAGAGCTTGAGGACTAATCACGGGGTTAGTCAAGCAAAGCGGATGTTGTAGTCCCAAATGATAGCTGAGGATTATGGGTAGTGGAGAGTCTTTGGCCATCCTAAACTCAGAAAAAACTATTTGTTTCTCTGAATCGAAGGTTAAAAACACAAAAGCATTGTACACAATTTAAACCAATCAACGTTGTGTAATTAACAAGGATAAACTGATGTTTTTTAGTGGATGAGTAATGCAGATATCACTGTAATCAATTTTCAGTGAGGGCAATACTTCCAGTTTTCTTATGAAAACTTCGAGACCGGAAATACTGTTTTCACCCCGTGAGGGTTGACGCCAATTTTACTTGGACGTCAATAGAAATTAATAAGGGAAAGACGTAGTATATACACGTTCTCCTGGCAAGACTTCAAATCATCTTCATAATATCTATCAAACTATAGATCGTACACATCCACTGGACGTGGATTCTAAAAGTACAATATACACTTCTCGCTAGAAATCTAGTCAAAAAGCATTTTAATGGCCAAACTATTCTACAATTTAGGATTTTCCAGAGAGGGTTATTTGTGAATATACGACCCTCCGGATCGTTTGCTGTCAACGGGAGCATGTTGTTTCTTACATGACCACTAGAGGTGCTACACTTTAAAACATGACTATAGGTCGTAATAAGCTGCTGAACAATCGAACTATTTGGTCGTTTTTTGGAGGAGGACAGGCTGAGTGAAACATGTGGGTTTTGAGATTGGACGGAAGCCGTGTAGACTTTCTCCTGTCCTGATGTCAATGTGGAGCTCTTTCCACCATTTTGGATTCAGGATAGCAAACAGGCGTGTCTTTGTTGAGGGGAACCTGGTTCCCACTCGCAGTAAAGAAGGTGCCGTGACACCTCACCTGTCCCTGATCCAGAAGCTGCCAGGCCACACATTTGGCAACTCAGATTATTGTTACTTGTGTTTAATGTTAGAATAAATGTTAAAATGCCAATCACTGTTTAACATTCTAACGTGGCGTTTTCTTGTTTTGTCTAAAAACTCAAAGAGATTCAGTATTCAATTACTGTATAAAACAATGCAGGAAACAACTACTCTTCAGCAATGAGAAGCTGTAGCTGGGTCATAGTTGGCATGGAATATTATATAACCTGAAAAGTAACTCAAAATGATAGTCGCCAATAAATGTTCTGTCAATTGACTTAATTGCTATTCATATACGTTTAAACAAAGTGCATGCGTGTGCACAGAGAAACACATGTCTCTTAGGCGTGTGTCATGTGACCGTGTCCCTGATGATGAGGACACATCACTCCAGCTCTGTGTTCCCCGGGCACGCTGCCGAGCGTTGTCATAATTTAGTCACAAATCCCAGACAGCAGAGCCACAGGCCGCATTCTGTCTCATGTAACCCAACAAAGGGGGCTGGAGGTGAGCCCCCACTCACACCCCAGGAGTGTGAGAGGGTGAGAGGAGGTCAGAGAGAAAGTCACTGCCTGCTGAGAGAGGCCGGGCTGTGGGATCGGAAGTGAAGGACTGAGTGTGCAGAGCCTGCAGAGAGGCACACTGCTGATACACACAGGGTCCAACAAACACCGGACTTTCAGTCTAGAGCCCGTTGTTTATCCTGTGTAAGCCTACACCAAGATTCATTCATTTGAATTTACTTCCGTATCTTAAATGAAATGAAAAACATACTATACGGTTGAAGTTGACAGCGGAAAGGTTTTCTCGGTTCACGACATGCAGTGCACCAAGTATCCAAGTTTAACTTTAGTCACCTTGAGCCGGCCTGATTCTGTCATGTCACTGTCCTGCATACTTGTGTCCACTGCCATCCAGGAAGGACGCTGCTTCTGTG
>NW_011359209.1:0-1583 GCF_000735185.1 Notothenia coriiceps
CTGACCCTGAAGCAGCGGAGGTTTTGGTGGAGGTGCAAACATCTCGGTTGCAGCAGGACGTTTCTGAATGGTTAGTTGACAAGCTGCTGTCCCTATTTATTTTACTTATTCCGTTCATATTTTGGCTAATTAGCAAGAATGCAATGTGTACAGTTTGTAACTTAGAGTTTGACCCAGCAATAAGTCTCTGAAAGGCGGGGAAAAGTTGTGTGGATAGAGGCAGAGCGCAGCGGCAGGCAGGCAGAGGAGCAGGCTGCGATACCCCCCCCCCCCCACAGAGCGCACCCAGAGGACAGGCTGTGTCACCTCACTTTGTAACCCAGGAAAGGAGCAGGAATCCTGGGTACGTGAGTGTTAAAAGTGCATTAAACTGTTTTAATCCGACAACCGCTGATGTGCACGGAAGTCTGTCCGTTTCGTTAACATTTGAGTAGCCAAATGGACGGAAATCCGTCCTACAGTATGTGCGAATGAGAGGTTTGGCAATGCACGTGGCCATGGCTCATTCCCCTGATAGGTGGAGAGTTGACCAATAAGCGGAGCACCTCTTTGTGACGTAGAAAAGTGTTGAAATCTGGATCCATTTTTTTCAGATCCGTTGCAGCCCCTATTTTAGAGATTTGGCTAAGGAGGAAAATAGAGAGGGTTGTGTTTTCTGACACTTGGTGAGTTCCCTGGAACACCGGGGACACATATTCATGTATAAAAGACGTACAAAGGTGCGTTTTGCATGATAGGTCCCCTTTAATCTGCTCCCTCCTCGCCTTCCAGCGCCAAATGATGCAATGTGCTATCAATAGTGAATGTGTGAATTCTGCATTTTTTCAGGCATTCAGGCAACAAACTTTGCAATTCCTTAAGTTCTTCATACATATACAGTATATACAGCAAGGGTGAGGAACGCGCTTCTTTCCACCCACCAGGAGGCTGCCAGCCAACGTTATCTAACTCCCACAGACAGCCACGGCTGAAAAAACTTGAAACTTGACAGAAATTGGGTCATGTTATAAATTGCTGAGAGTGAGAGCGAAGAAAAAAGAGGAAAAAAAGAGAAAAAGAAAAAAAAGGTCCTTTGAAAAATCCCAAAAGCTAAGAATCCTTAAAAAGAAATCATCTTATGCTGTATTAACGGATCTTAATTGGGATTTCTCTGCTTTGGTTTTTATGTAATGACCACAGGCTGAATGGTAAAGAATTTTAGAGAGCGTCGATTATTCAAATAAAAAAGTGGTTGATCCTGTTCAGCAGCTGAATCGGGGGTTTATTCAGTTGTTTCATTCTGCAAAACAGTTTGATAGACATTTTTCATCACAGCAAATGATGAATACGACAGGCAAGCGGGCGAGTTGCACATTTCACGCGTTATTTACTGACCCACATCTCACTGCTTCTTGTGAATAACACATGATGTGTCACCACGGCTCTGCGCCGGTTTTATTAACAGACATTTGGGATGAATAACAACAAAAAAAAACTTCACATGTCACTGAGACTCATCGGCCATCTGTGAGACATTCAATCTTGGAAGAGTGGAAAGCGCCATGATGACAGCTGGAAAATAACTGTAAGAAACAACACCTATT
>NW_011359210.1:0-4972 GCF_000735185.1 Notothenia coriiceps
AACAGTTTACAAAATACATCAACCGTTTGTTAGCCTCTCAAAAATTTCATCCCAATAAAGTGCTGGTTTCTCTGTTTCCAGGTGAGCTCGATGGGCCTGTCCACGCTGGGCCGCCTGGTGACTCTGTACCTGGAGGAGAACCTGATCCAGGAGCTGGAGGACTTCAGTCTGAGGAACCTGTCCAGTCTGGAGGAACTGTACATCAACCACAACCACATCTCCTCCATCGGACCCAAGGCCTTCGCTGGACTCTCCAACCTGCTCAGGTAACTCCTTCTACTTCTTCTATTTCTAGGTCTTCCTCTTCTTCTTCTTGTTGTTGTTGTTGTTCTATTTCTAGTTATTGTTGTTGTTGTTGTTGTTCTTCGTCTTCTTCTTCTTTTTCTTCTTCTTCAACAAGCACCATTTAAAGCAGTGTTTCTCAAACTTTTTCATACCAAGGACACTCGCGGACCGCCTAACTCCACAAATATCCCAAAACACAGAGTCTTTTACAAATCGCCTGAAAATGGTGCGAACAAGTGGCCCAAGTGTGTGATGAAGGTGTTTATCTGCGCTATATCATGCAATCAAAATTTAAACTTAAGCTCGCTCCATTGCGGAAATATTCCCGCGAGAGTGCGGAAAACTTTAATTAATTAATTAATTTCAAATGTGACATTTTACCAATATACTCACGGACCACTAGGGGGCGCTCACGGACCACCAGTGGTCCGCGGACCACACTTTGAGAAGCACTGATTTAAAGGAATCAGGTTTTTTTCTGGTCTATGAATTAAATATAATTTTTAAAATAATAATAATAATACATTTTATTTATATAGCACACTTTAAAAACAACGTCATCTCAAGTTGCTTCACAAATCTATGAGGAAAAAATACGATGAAATCAAAAGTAATCTAAGGAATATATTGAGTCAAATATGGGAATATAAAAAATAGTTAAGAGCATCAAAGGTTAGAAAACGCAGTGCGGAACAGGAGGGTCTTGAGGCTTTTCTTAAAAAGAGAGGTCCGTTTGTTACATCCCTTAACGCCGCCTTATGGTCATAAGGTTATAGAGAAACTATTTACTGACCACATGCAACACCTAAATCAGGGGTGTCTAAACTACGGCCCGGGGGCCAAATGCGGCCCGCGGACCATTTTGAATCGGCCCTCAGCAAATTAAAAAAGTATAATGACTTAAGTATAATAAACCTCTGCTTGTCTTATTTTGTTCTTCTTAAATATATATGTTCAAATATATTACACAGTATTCACGTGTTAATAAGAACTTTCAAATACATTCAGTCCATTAAAGTTGAAAACATGTTCGAGCAAATCTAAGTTGATAAGAAAAAAGCCCAGTAACAAATATACATAACAAGCTTGAAACAGACCCTTCATATTTCCTCTTATGATGAGCAATCTGAAGCTTCTGTTTTAAAGGATGCTAACAAAATAAATGAAACCCTATGGAGAGCTGTGATGTAGGCAGTCTTTCCTAACAGCATTTTCAAGTATCAAGAGTAATTTACCTACATTGAATTGACTTTTCTAACTTATAACTTCACTTATGAGGCAATGTACCTCTAGTGAGTGGCCCAGCCCTTCATATATGTTTCTATATGTGGCCCTCGGTGAAAAAGGTTTGGACACCCCTGACCTAAAGTAATATCAGTGTCTGATTTTCTGCTCCTCTAGGCTCCATCTGAACTCCAACCGCCTCGTGGCCATCGACAGCCGCTGGTTCGAGTCCCTGCCCTCTCTGGAGATCCTGATGATCGGGGAGAACCCCATCCTGGGTCTGGAGGAGAAGAACTTCCTGCCTTTGTCCCGCCTCCACAGCCTGGTTCTGGCCGGGATGGGTCTGGCCTCCGTCCCGTCCGCTGCCTTCCTGGGACTGGACTACCTGGAGAGCCTGTCCTTCTACGACAACAAGCTCAGGTGGGTGTGGAGGACGCTGGTTTCTAATTCTCATACTGTAGTGCTCAGGTGATCCGCGTTTCCCTTCTTTTTGCCACTTTTTAGCTAATTTTTTAAGATGGCTGCAACACTTGTAGTACCATCGGATCTTGAGACTAATATAGTCCTTTTGTCCTGGGTAGAAAATGTGTTTTGGACACAGTAAACATGCTTTTGACACGTAGAGGGCATGCACCTTTTATTGACTCATAATGCCACATTGTTAACAACAAATCCATGTTGAAATTGGCAGTACGAAAGCTAGTTAACGTTAGCTATTAGCAGTAAGAGAACAGAGGTAGCGTGAGTAGCATTGCAGTGCATTTATGCTCGATTGAGTACAAATGAGTATTTGGTAACGCATAACTACCGGTATATCACGATGTGTTCAATGTAGTCTTTTAAATGCAGTTTTGGGTGACCCTTCTACGACAACAAGCTCAGGTGGGAGTGAAGGATGCTGGTTTAATAATATACTACCAAGTCCCTGACAAAATCCAATAATACAGTATAGTGTTCAGTTGAAATACGGCAGCTGTTGATACACATTTCCCTTTTCTTCGGTGGCTGCAACAATTGTAGTACCATCAGATCTTGAGACTAAAAGAGTCTTGTTGTCCTGGGGTAGGAAATGTGTTTTTGATACAGTCAGTAAACATGCTTTTCTTACGTCTAGGCCCTAGGGGGAATGCACCTTTTATGTACTCATAATGCCACATTGTCAACAACAAACCCATGTTGAAATTGGCACTACGAAAGCTAGTTAACGTTAGCTATTAGCAGTAAGAGAACAGAGGTAGCGTGAGTAGCGTTGCAACACATTCATGCTAAGCCAAAATGAGTATTAGGGGAAGGTAAACTATAACTATATCATGATGTGTTCAATGTAGTCTTGTCAAATGCCGTTTTGGGTGAAAAAATAGTTTAACAGAAACGTTTTCAAAGCAATATAAATGGATTTTAGAATAGGAATTATGACCTGTTTTACTTCCTGACAAAACAAGTATGCAAAAGCTAATAAAGTAATGTTAAGGTATGGGATCTATATATAGCTTTAGTTCATTACCTCAATATTAGTATTCAGTGTTGTAAAATGTGACTTGTTTTGATAAGGACAGTATACATTTCTGGTGTTGGACACATGGTCGTATCCTCATGGTTTATTGCACGTATCGTACGTTGCTTTGGATAGCAGCGTCAGCTCCATGTAACGTAATGTGATTTAATCTCTACATCGTCCCTCTCTGGCTGATGTTCTCCGGCAGGTCTGTTCCCCGGGACGCTCTGAGCGTTCTCCCTAACCTGAAGTTTCTGGACCTGAACAGGAACCCCATCAGCCGGGTCCAGCAGGGAGACTTCCAGAACCTCCTGCACCTGGAGGAGCTCAGGTGAGGAAGAAAGAGCAACACATAGAGAAGTTAAGATCAAGTTTGGACTCAATACAAGACATGTTAAAGGGGACCTATGGCTCCTTATTTTCATCCAAAGTAACAGACAGAGAATCAGCACTTTGGAAACAGGGCTGAAACAGAGGGGATTATGGGTAATGCTGCAATGATCCCAGCCAATCAGAGACAGGTTCTGTATATATCTGAGACCTGGAATGCATTGATGACAAACAGTATAATAGGGGACCTTTAATTCTGATTATCTTCGAATACAGAGTCCGATCTGATGATGAAATGTGTGTCTTACACATGCGGTTCCTTTCATGTTGATAATAATAATAACACAACCACACAATTTTCTTTTCAAAGTATGAGAAGATGGTTTAAACAAATACGTGATCATATATTTTCTGTTGTTTTCATGTAAAGAAAGATGGCTTATTCCTGTATATAATTCGGATGATCAAACAGTCAGTCACACATCACCAGAGCTGCTGTATTTTACTGTCACAGTAATAATATAATAAAATAACAATAATTACACATATACTTATAATAATAACTGCTGTCTGTGTTTCAGTCTGAACAACATGGACGAGCTGCTGATTGTGGAGCGAGCGGCTTTCCAGAACATTCCAGAAATCGCCAAACTGGAAATTTGCAGCAACCCCAAACTGTCCTACATCGACCCGCAGGCCTTCAGGTGAGATCAACGTGAACAAAAGATAGAAGAACAGATGATTGAAGAAAAGTGTAAAGTTAACCTGTTTCTAATATTTCTTCTTCTCTTTTTCCTCTTTTTCTGTCTTCTCTTCTCTTTTTGTTTCCTCTCCTCGTTTCCTTTCCTTGTTTCCTTTTCTAATTGTGTCTCCTCTCCTCCCGTGCTATCCTTATTGATTCTCCTCCTCTCTCTCCTTGTCTCCTCTTTTTGTTCCCTCTTTGTGTCTCCTCTTCTCCTCCTCCACTTGTTTCCTTTCCTTGTCTCCTCTCATTGTTTCCTCTTTTTCCTTATTTTCCTCTTCACGTTTCCTGTCCTCTCTTCCTCTTGTATCTCCTTGTCTCCTCTTCTCTTCTCCCCTCTCTCATCTTCCTCTCCTCCCATTGTTCCCTCTCCTTGTCTCCTCTCCTTATCTTCTCCCCTTGGTCCCTCTCCTTGTCTCCTCTCCTTCTCTTCTCCCCTTGTTTCCTCCCCTCCTCTCCTTATTTCCTCTCTCTCTATAACCCCCTTCCATCTTCTTGTCTCCTCCCCATCTCTCTCTCCCTCTCTCCTCTCCTCCCCCCCTCGTCTCCTCCCTTCCTCCCCCCTCAGTGCCCTGTCCTCCCTGCGGACCCTCCTCCTCCACAGCAACCAGCTGAGTCTCCTCTCCTCCTCCCTCGTCTCCTCCCTCCCCTCCCTAGAGGAGCTCTCCCTCCACACTAACCCCCTGCGGTGCGACTGCCTATCCTCGTGGGAGACTCACCTGGGGAACCAGTCTCACCTGAAGCTGCTCGACCCCCCCCTCACCCTGTGCTCCTCCCCCCCTCACCTGCTGGGGCGGGAGCTAAAGGAGGTGGTGGTGGGGGGGGGAGGAGAGGGAGAAAGAGACGGAGAAAATGGAGATGGAGGGGGAGGGGGGGTTGACTCCTGCGTCCTCACA
>NW_011359211.1:0-3443 GCF_000735185.1 Notothenia coriiceps
GAGTCCCTCACAGTCTTTCAGTCCCGCCTCAAAACACATCTTTTCAACTCTGCCTACCCATAAGCCCCCCTCCTCTCAATCAATTTCCTCTTGACTGCCTTTTTATTTATTTTACTATACTTACTTGTTTGCCTGTCCTTGTTTGTCTACCCTCCCTCATATTGTAAAGCATCTTTGAGTCGTGAAAAGCGCTATATAAATAAAATGCATTATTATTATTATTATTATTACTATGATGGGGCAGATGGTGGGTATGGCTGCTTTGACCAAGGCTGTGGGCATGGGGTCAAGAGAGCAGCAACATTAAAAAGCCTGTTTGTCTTGTTGACAGACTTTATTGCTCATTATACTAGTTAGCCTAACCCCTTTAGAGGCAGTTGTAAACCCTGGCTCACACATTTGTGAATTACATACAAATCATATTGTTTTAATTTGGATAGGTTTAGGTAAGAACAGTGATCAACAACATCTGGACTCGGAGTGGATTGCTGTGTTTTAGCTTTCTGACACTTGAAATCTATGATGACATCCATGGTATAAAACAAACTTTACATTTTGCATAAACAGATGCATGATAAATTAAAGGAACAGGAATGCATAATCACAATGAATGCAGATGCTTTCACAAAGGTCACCAAGGATAATGGAGTGATAAACAATAAACAATGTAAAGATTATACAAATTATAATTTTTGAATTGATTTATAGAGAAACACATGGGCCTTCAAGAAACAGACAAGGTGGCTGCTGGATTTTACACTGACCTTTCCGCGGTCAAAATTGTTTTCTTGATTGAATCAAACCAAATCAAGGCTTTCATGGTAACATTTTCGTGGAAAAATCCATAAAAATACAGTTTGGAGATTTTGACTATGTGACTGAAACTTGGGTGCGCGTCCCGATGCTAACATTACCTATACTAGCCTCGCCGAAATCCCCCTCTCGGTTAACCTGCCGTATACGATCCCAAATATCACGTTGTGTTCAAAGCGTCATAACTTCTCAGCTGTTTCAGCCAGAGATATGACGTGTGTTTCCTCTTAAACTATACAGAAACAGCTATAAACAACTCTATTAAGTTTTTCATTGAGAAGCGTTTACTTATTTCGGTGAAACGAATGTGCATAGAGTTTTCAAAGATGCGGTTAGCCTCACCTTGATTCTGGCGCATCGCTTATCGTTTTATAGATCTATTCTCATCCACCATCTTTGTTTGTGACGCAAAGAGTGTAAGAGTCACGTTTCTGAATCGGACACTCTGAGTGGATGCAGTCAAAGCCAATTGGAGTCTGATTCAGAGGGTTGCCTGTCAGTTCTGTTGTTATTTGTACTGAAACGAGAGCCGGTATAATTCCACACGCGAAAACAAAATAAAAGTTGGAATACGTTTTTTTAGTGTCTTAAAAGTAGACTGAAGTATGGCAAATAAGTTTACTACAGCTGAGGCTTTGGAGCTGATTTTTCAAGGTGACGATGTCGATGAAAATTCAGACGAATCTGCTCAGCATGCCATGTGTGATTGTGGACAGGAACTGCCATGATATCATGTGCAGTATCATGTGCAGTCTTTCAAAATTGGCAGGACAAAACATGACAATTCCTCGCAAAAATAACGCCCATGGACACTGCCCAAAAGAATGGGCATGACTAATTAACAGAATAAGTTAGAATTTTCTAATCAGTTCTGTTACAATGATAATAAATGTGTGCAATCTTCTGTATTGAATGTTTATTTCAATGTTATGGTTAGCAGTTCTTGTTAATGAAATAAGTAACAAATTCAAGCTCCGTTTTTTTATTTATGGGCAAATATCCCCTATTATAGTGTATATAAGTCTCTAATGAGTGAAATATCATTAGCTGAGGTTTTGCTGATTTCTGGGATGTGTAAAACTTGATTACACTGTAAAGAAATTACAATTTATAAGGCAAAACACAAAAATATACATAAACGGAAATGTCCTATGTGGGTCTCAGAGGGTTAATCCAAAGACCACTTACAGAATATTTATCAGGTCAGATATAACAATACTTAAACTACAAATATGTTTGTAGTTCATGTTTCTTAGTTTGGAATATTGCTGAATATAGGTATTTAAAAGTATTTGAATCGTTTAATCTTGGATAAAGGCATGGTACAATCAATTCCTACTTTTTCACAGCAAAATTATCCTTAAGACCTTGGCCTTTAGTAATAGGCCTACTGTAGAAACTGTTTTTCTTTTTTGAAACACTTTACATTAGATTATTTCAAAAAAAAACTATTGACTATCCAAGGCATATTTTCCACATACTTCTGACCCATGTAGACACAGGGACAGTATATGAGAATCATTTGGCAACTTGACACTGACATATGCATAAACATTTTATTACAGTATATTCTCCCTACTTTTAAATATAGCACAAGATAAAGTGCCATTATGTTCTTCATTTAACTTTCACCAAGTGAATCATTTCAAGAACTAAAGTTGATACTATAGATTGCAGTGAACATGTGATCACATTTTTTTAAGTAGGATGTACCACCAATGTCACTTCAGGCTGGCCAATCAAACGCAGTCTTGTGTCTTAAGAGTGGAGAGAGTATCAAGATCATTTTCACTCAACTCAAGAATTCGAACAAGATGACGTCTCCAAAGACTCTTGAAATATTAAAAGGGTGTGCAAAATAGTCATTATATACAGTCTTTAATTAACTATTATTAGAGACTAACGAGTAATGAATATAATTTATAGGGATCCTATTAATATCTAATAATTCAATAACGTGCTTTAACCACCAGGTTATCAGCTCTGCACCGTTATGGTGTAAATACAGCCTATCTACCAATTGGATCAAATATAAAAGTCAGCCGAATTAGTGTTGATACTGCAAGGAGACGTATTGTGTGAAAATAAATGTAAGATGTTGTTTAATTGCTGATATATTTAAGATCCACGTCACGTTTTCAGTTTTGGCGGCAGTTCTTCCTGTTTGTCCAGAAGTCTTCTCATCAGGGCTCTATAAATAGAGAACTACGGCAGATTATGTAATATTTAATGCAGCCGAACCGTGTATTACAATGCCGTTATGTGATGACTTTCAAAGAGAAAAGCAAGCACACTCGGAATAAAGTATTATTTTATTTTTTTTAAATGTTTTCGGATTTCACATCGCATAAACCCCATTTCCCAGCGTGCATTGCGGCTAAACCATCCAATCAGCGAGCTGAGGATCTTTCCGGTATCCCAGCTAGAAATGTTTGGTTCTAAAAACATTCTGAGAATGTTAGTCATTGTTCTAAGAAGGTTTTCAGCGGGAAGTTTTTTTTTTGTTTGTATACGTTCTTCTGAAAGGTAGGATAACGTTCCCTAAAAACATTCTTAAAATGTTTGATGATAACATTGTTAGAACATTATGCCCTCCTATTCTTAAAACGTTTTCAGCCAGAAGTTTTGGT
>NW_011359212.1:0-2649 GCF_000735185.1 Notothenia coriiceps
ATGTTCATGTTAAAAATAACTTAATAATAACTGTTAGAAGTGGTTGAAAACAGTTAAACTGATAGTTAAAAACATAAAGTGTATCTCTTGTGTATTTCAACGTGAATGTAAGATGTGTTGTTTAGAAATACAAGTTAATTATCACTAGTTAAAATACACATTGGTGATGAAGGTAAATCATTTCATTATAAATGAAATGAGATTTAAGTTACTGTTTATATGTTGAAACATGCTAACTAAAGATGTTTATAAGAGTGTGATATAACAGAAAGATAATATTCTGCACTATTCGTGCAGGTTGGTTTTTTATTGATGTCAGCGAGCCACATCCAATCTGACTTGGGATTGATGGCGAGCCAAGCCCAGTGAATCTGTGAGCGGTTGTTGGAAGCGGTGTGGCCTACCGTTGGACCTGCCTACAGAGGATGCGTGATTTGAAGATTCCTGCTGAATACACACTGATCTGATCCAGATAAGAACCAGTACACTATTAGCTCTACCCGGGTAGAAGAGCCATAGCAGTACATACACACACAGAACTGAACTGATTTGAATTCTCTTGATCAAAGGGAAGAGACTATTTATATTTGTGTGGTAAAGAGCTCTATTTTTTATTTTCATTCCTTTTCATATTGTTGGCACAGTTTAATGTGAATGTTGATGAACACCGCTGGCAATACAATTGTAAAATCTTCAACTAAAATCTTACTCTTCCCAGAGTTATTCACGGCATACCACTTTACGAGCCTAGGAAGATGTTAGCGCCTCTGTTCTTGGTATGATATAGGACTACAGGTGCTACACATGGGATACATATAAGGATACATTTAATGTTTGCCAAACATATATTATATAACATAAAAAGATGTCAGCCACACACATACATTGAACCCTAACCTTCTGGGATCGAGACAGAGCCTAATAGTCAAGATTCAAATTGGAGTGAAGCAACTTCATGAAGGGCAGACTGCAGCCGGATCAATGCACAATTGAAATGGATCAAATGTTCAATTGGACTATTCTGCATTCAGACATCCCATGAATCATTAACAGCTTTATTACAGAAAGTTCTGAAAGTCGGTTGTTTTGTGTAGCTGTCAATGTTTTTCAAAACAAAAAACTGTCTATAGGTTGATTTAAAAATGGATGTCTTGATAGAGCTTATGGTAAAATTCTCGGACTAACCACAAGGAAGGATGCAGAAAAAGGATTTTGTTTGATCCCTTTATCGGACGAGGAACCATATTTGGGTTAGGGTTACCCAAACATGGGTTCCCATAAAGGGTTAATGTGTGCTATTCCTCAAATGTCACTTGTGGTCTCCAGTTGATTTTAAAGGTCATTACCCTGAAAGAAAGGTTGGATAAGTTTAAGTGCAAATTGGTGTTACCTTAAAAATGTCCCTCTCTTGTCATCTCAAATTAAGTGCAAAAGCAGAAACTCCCAATATATGTTTTTCTAAAATACAATAAAGCTCTGCTTATTTCCATTCTTCCCCCTTAGAGGTACTCACTGACCGAGCTCTTTAGTACCTTGCTGTTTACAATCGTACCAATCAAGTGCTTGCTGTCTATTTCCAACAGTGCATTAGGAAGGGTGGCCATTTATGTGCTTTTTGTTACGGTACATTACCTCGCACTATTAGTATTTTTACTAACTGTTTTCTCCAGGAGTAAAAAGCTGGTAACTCATATTATATTTGTAAAGAAAAAGGTAAGAGAGCAGCTTGTAAGTGTGAGTAACTGAACGGCAATTTTAGAGATCATTGATGAAAAGAAACACACATAAAACCCTCCGCTCTTCATATGTCTCTCTCCAAGGCGCCGAAACTGTCAAACACAGTTTCTCTCTCTGTATTTAAATCAATGAAAATGATCGGACCACTGACATTTTTGGCGCAACATCATTTCCCCACTGAAATTTCCGCTATATCGTTCTGCTTAAAGGTCCCATGTCATGGCCATTTCTACTGATCATATTTCCATTGTTAAGGTCTACTAGAATAGATTTATATTGAGCAATTTTCCAAAATCACATTGGTTTCTCATACAGGACCTCTGTATAGTATGTGTATTCGCTCTCTGTCCTAAACGGCTTGTTGGAGCTCCTGCACCCCCCACCCCCCCCTGTGAGCCCAGTGTGCTCTGATTGGTCGGGACGTTGCGAGGCTCGCTGCTGCGAGGAGCGGACAGGTTTCCGGGTCGGCGATACAGAGAGACACAGCAAAACTCATCCTGAGCACACACAAACATTCACAGCCGAAGTAAAAACAATAAGTGTGGCTTGATATTGAGTAAGAAAAAGGTTTATAACGCTGTGAGAATGGGTCTGCGGGGAGCATTTCTGCGCGATCCCAACTTAGCAGCCCGAAAAACGTTTACCCATTTAAACATTCGTGGTAGATACCTTGTTTGTTTTAAACATCATAAATACACAAACAACAATGAATACTTACAGGTTGTGTACCCGAATCTCCCGCTGGTCCAAACAAAGTAGGAACAGCATCGTTCTTCAGTGCCCTACGCCAGTGGTTCCCAACCTTTTTTGTCTTGTGTACCCCCTGAGCCTTTTGTCATACCATGAGTACCCCCTCACTCATACATGCTGATCATCCTTCACAAGTAGAACGTAACTGATTATTGAATGAAA
>NW_011359213.1:0-5740 GCF_000735185.1 Notothenia coriiceps
GCGAACAACATTAAATGTACTCCCTCCATCCCAATCCCCTTCAAACTCCAAACAGTACGCACGTAACATCGATTTGAGCGTCTGGTGAAACCGCTCAAGCGCCCCCTGCGACTCAGGGTGATATGCACTCGAGTGGACATGACTGATAGCTAACTGTTTGAGAGTCTGAGCAAAGACCCGCGACATGAAATTCGTTCCTTGGTCAGTTTGAATGATCTTTGGCAATCCAAACACGGAAAAAAACTTCACAAGGGCTTTGACCACACTCGGAGCAGTGATGTTACGCAGCGGTATCGCTTCAGGAAACCGTGTTGCTGCACACATAATGGTAAGCAGAAACTTATGACCGGATTTACTACGGGGGAAGGGGCCAACACAGTCCAAGATCACCCGCTCAAACGGCTCACCTACAGCCGGGATGGGATACAACGGCGCAGGCGGAATCGTTTGATTAGGCTTCCCTGCAACCTGGCACACATGGCACGTTTTACAATAATACACACCATCCCTCTTCAGACCCGGCCAGAAAAAGTGGCGCAGCACCCGGTCATAGGTTTTATTGACATCAAGGTGGCCAGCAAGCTGATGATCATGAGCTAAACCTAAGATGTCCTGGCGATATTTCGAAGGAACCACCACTTGTGATACTACACACCAATCATCACCTGGAGATGCAAAGAGCGGTGTCCATTTACGCATGAGCACACCGTCTTTAACAAAGTACCCGCAAGAGCCAGCGACACCTTCTGAAACCGCATCCTCCAATATCAATGATAATTCTGCATCCGCTTTTTGGTCACACACCAGCTGCTGACGTGCCACAGGCACAGCACCAATTTTTACCGTATCAGTTTTCCCACCGTCACGCCACCGGGGCAGGGGAGGGTCACTGATTGGCATGTCTAATTCTATAGCCACAAAACTGTCAGACAGATCCACCTCATCGTCAACTTCAACCCCACCCTTAGACTTGGCGCGGGTGACAGCACAGGCGGAATGTACATTATGAAACTCTTGGACACTTGTATCTGAACATTCCCCCACAGGAACCGCAGTCACCTCTGGCTTAACAGGAACCGCAGTCACCTCCGGCTTAACGAGCACTCTGCCACCGGCTAAATCATTCCCCAATATCAGATCTACTCCCTCGATAGGAAAACATGACCGAACGCCAACAATCACCGGCCCTGTAACTAGATCTGACTCCAGGTGAATATAATGAAAAGTTGACCCTACATATTGCATCCCAAACCCCCTCACAAAAACACCGGAATTAACAGCAGACTCCTCCTAGAGGGGCAACACACCACTCACGATAAAAGATTGTGATGCTGCTGTATCCCTCAAAATGGTAACCGGAACCCTGTTGTTCTTCCCAAGCGAAGACACCACTCCCTGCATAAGAAACGGAGCAAACACTTCAAGTTCTGATTTAGGAGAACCCGGTTGAGGAGTATTGACAAGGCGACCGTCTTTACAGGCTTCTTCTCATCCCGCAACGCATAACAATTCGCCACAGTATGACCTCTTTTCTTACAGAAATAACACACTGGGCTGTCTCTGGTTCCCCAACTCACCTCCCTCATATTTTCCTCCACAGCTCTTGACATGTTGCCCTGTAACTGCACGTTATCGGAGCTTACCCTGACCTTGCTGTCACAAAACCAGGCCTGCGCGCTATCCCTCCCACCGAAGACAGACTTGTGAGTGAGGACATACTCGTCAGCCAGAACCGCAGCATCAGACAGTTTCACAGGTTTTTGCTCATTTATGTATGTGGCTACTCTGTCAGGCAAACAAGTCCTCCATGAGCATTAATGTTCTCATGTCCTCTAGAGATCTTACCCCTGTCGACGAGCACCACCGATCAAATAGTCCCTCTTTCTCACGAGCGAACTCCACATAAGCCTGAGAATCCCTTTTTCTGAAACTGCGAAACCTCTGACGATACGCCTCTGGCACGAGCTCATAAGCGCGCAGAATTGCTGCTTTCACCTGCCCATAATCCCGGCTGACCTCGTCAGACAATGCAGCGTATACCTCCTGAGCCTTGCCCGTTAGAACGCACTGCAGCATCACAGTCCACACATCCCTAGGCCACTTCAAGGTTGTTGCAACCCGTTCGAAAAGGATAAAAAAATTATCCACGTCCCTCTCATTGAACACTGGAATAAATCGGGTATATTTACCTACATCAAACTCATGAGGATGTGCGGATCCCAACTGCTGAGTTTGGTGCGACACTGCCGATAACTCCAGCTCCTTCAAACGAAGCATTCGATTCGACTCCTCCTCTAGTTTCCTGATTTCGAGATTTCCGTCGATCTCCTTCTCTCTTAGCTTGTTATCAATCTCCTTCTCTCTAATCATTAATTTACGTAGCTCCAGCTGAAGCTGAAGCTCGCTCATTGTCGGAGCTACCTCGGTTTCCTCGTCTTTAGATAAATAGGTAGCGCCCGTTTCCTCCGGTAACACTTCCTTCTCTATAAGTGCCGCCAACAGCTGTTCCTTGATGACCTGCTTCTTGTGCTGTTTGCTAATTGCAACGTTAAATCTGCCTGCAATTAGCTCCAGCTGGGCTTTACTACAGGCGTCCAACTTTTCCCGAGTCGGACCACTAGCAAACCCTTCTAGCTCAAGCTCCATAGCGCAAAAATCCACCCTAAACTCACTCCGAAGAAAAAAAGCAAACAAACTGAAACCAGCTAGGCTATCACTCTAGCCACCCTACACTGCACACACAAAGCAAAATATATATGCTGTCAAGGGCCGTTCTAGAAAGAACACCGGCACCTGCCCGAGACAGCCTTCCCGGATGAGCCCTCATTCCCCCAGTGGAAAACATACATATCAGTTTTACAAAAGCTGCTTCAGCTGCAGGAGGCCGCACAAAAGGCAACTTGACAGAGGTTAGTTTAGTCAGAGGTACTGCTACCCTACTATAGTCCCGAATAAACCTCCTATAAAAATTAGCAAAGCCCAGAAACCTTTGCAACTGCTTCCTGTTAGAGGGAGTGGGCCACTCGGTCACTGCTTGGACCTTGGCGGTGTCAGTCCTTAATTGTCCTTTGTCGACGATAAAACCCAGAAAACTCACAGAAGAGGCATGAAACTTGCACTTCTCAACCTTAACATACAGTCTGTTCTCAATAAGTCTCTGTAGTACCAGCCTTACGTGCTGGACATGCTCCTGAGGAGTGCGAGAGAAGATCAGGATGTCATCAAGGTACACAAAAACAAACCGGTTTAACATGTCACGCAAGACATCATTAATCATAGCTTGGAAAACACCTGGTCCATTCGTTAACCCAAAAGGCATTACCAAATACTCAAAATGTCCCTGGGGATTCTTGAATGCAGTCTTCCACTCATCCCCCTCCTTTATTCTCACCAAGTGGTATGCATTGCGCAGATCCAACTTAGTGAAGATGGTGGCTTCATGGAGGGGGACAAAAGCTGAGTCTATGAGTGGAAGGGGGTACTTGTTCTTGACTGTGATCCCATTTAGACCTCTGTAGTCTATGCAAGGGTGTAGGGTTTTATCCTTCTTGTCCACAAAAAAGAAACCGGCGCCAATAGGAGATGAAGAGGGGCGAATGAGCCCAGCAGTGAGTGAGTCAGAGATGTAACTCTCCATGGCCTCCTTTTCTGGCCTGGAGAGATTGTACAGTTTACTAGATGGAAAGGGGGTGCCAGGGAGCAAATCTATGGCACAGTCGTAGGGCCGGTGAGGTGGCAAGGATAGTGCTTGGTCCTTGCTGAAAACCTCCTTGACGTTGTGGTACTCAGGGGGTACAGAGGTGAGATCGATGGGTTTGGGGGGATCTGGTGCCCTAGTAACTGTGGTGGGTACAGCAGAGTGTAAGCAATGTGAGTGACAGAATAGACTCCAGTTAACGATAGACGAGTTGGCCCAATCTATGTGAGGGTTATGGAGCTTCAACCACGGAAAACCTAAAACGAGTGGCGACATGGGTGAGGAGGATAAGGTACAGGGAGATAATCTTGTGATGGTTACCAGAGAGCTTGAGGGAAACTGGAGCAGTACGGTGGGTGACTCGGGCTAGGAGTCTCCCATCTATGGCAAACACATCTTTAGGTTCTGGAAGAGGCTCAAAGGGGAATTTAGACTTCATCACAAAGTCAGTCAATGAAACTGTCATCCGCACCAGAATCTATCAAGACCTGAAGCGGAAAAGAGGCCTGAGACCAAGAAATAGTTCCTTTGACTGGGATGCGGTTAGAGTTGGCTGAGTTGATAGAGGTACGGCTCATCAGTGCTCCCCCTGTCGCTGATGAGCCAGGTCTTTTGGCCGAGAAGGACAACCAGCGCTGATGTGACCAGCCTGGCCACAGTCGAGGCAGAGTCTCTGTTGAAGACGGCGTTGAGGTTCTGATTGGGTAAGCGTCATCCTTCCCAGCTGCATGGGCTCCTCCATGAGGAAGGGAGAGACCTTGGTAGCAGGAAAAGCACTGGAAGGCCAGGAGGATGAAGAGAAGGTCCAGGGAACGCAGGCTGTCTAGGAAACTTGGACTGAGGGGGAAGGGAGGTGGAGCTATGCTTTCCTGATCTCTCCCTACGCCTCTCGCGGAGGCGGTTATCTAATCGTGTCGCTAAAGAAATCAACTCCTCTAAGGAGGAGGTTTCATCACTGGCAGCTAGTTCATCCTTTAAATCATCATTTAGCCCCTTACAAAAAATTCCCAGCAAGGCCATGTCATCCCAACCGCTCTCAGCTGCAAGAATGCGGAAATCTATAGCAAAATTAGCAACAGAGCCTGAACCCTGGTGGAGTGAAAGGAGTCTTTTACCAGCCTCCTTCCCCCTCACTGGATGATCAAAAACCTTACGCATCTCTGCAGTAAAAGACGGTAGAGATTGACTGATAGGCGAGTTGCTGTTAGATATGGCAAGGGCCCATGCTGCTGCTTTATCACTCAGTAGGCTCATAATAAAAGCAACCCTAGATCTATCAGTGGAATAAGTGAATGGTTGTTGCTCAAACACAAGACTACATTGGTGCAAGAAACTGACTACAAGACCCTAAATCTCCTGAATACCTGACAGGTGTGGGGATAAAGGGCTCACAAGGATTGCAGGGCTGTCCTTCCAGATCAGCTTGAGGTGGAGGAGCAGGATCTGGAGCTTGAGCATTGGCAGTCAGCGGTAGCATGGAAAGATGTGCTGCGACCTGATCCATACGGCCTCCAAGGTTGGTCACACCGGAGGTTGATTCCCGAATCGCTTCCATTACTTTCTGCAGGGCTCTGTCATGTTGCCCTATAATTACCCCTTGGGCAGCAAGCGCTTCCCTGAGTCTCTCATTCTCTGCGGGGTCCATGTGGCCAGAGAATTCTGTGGCGTTTGGATACTTACTTAGGACCCCAAAGCAGAGACGGACACAACATAAAGTTCAATGTGTTTAATAAAGACAACTAATCCACGGCAGGTACTGAAGACAGGGAGCTGGCTGGCTGCAGAAAGGTCCAAAACAAAGCAGAGGGAAAACGTCCCTGACAAAAACTCAAAAGTTCCTCAAAAACTGCAAAGTGAACAAAACTAGACTCCAGAAAGGCACTCAGGATCGTCGAACAGCATTTACGAACAGCATTTAATTATCTGGCAGAGAAGTGAGGTGAGAGCCAGGCTCTTAAAGAGCAGGTTGATTATGTGAATGGGAACAGGTGTGCCTCATCTGCAGCCAGGAGAATACCAGCCACACCCCCTGTCACACACCAG
>NW_011359214.1:0-4001 GCF_000735185.1 Notothenia coriiceps
CTATATAAGTACAGTCCATTTACCATTTAGCATCCGACCCGTGCTCAAGTCGGTCGCGAAAAAGGTCCAGCTTGACTTGGATCTGCTCCACAAGATCAATGACTGTTTTGTCTCTGTTTACGTTTCAGAGTTGAGAGAGACATGTTTTAGAGTTGCTATCATAGGACCACCGTTACTAGCACCACTAGATGCACTTTCAAAAAACGTGCTGCGTTGTGGTTTGGTGGTTTCTATGCAACACGGAGTGTTGCGTTCATGGTCTGTACCAGTGTAGGAATTTGGCTACGGGAGGCTGGGCCACTCGGGAGTTGGTTCTGGGCCGCATCTGGGCCGCGGGCCGCCACCATGTATAATGATGGTGTATGATGTAGAAGGAAGTGTGGTAGATAACAAGTAAATATAGAGTTACATACAGATCCATGTTACAGCAAAAGATGGAATAACTAAGAAGCACGCAGTATAATAATAATTACACGCAACAATTAAATAACTGCTCAGCATCTCCACCACAATCCCAATCTGCTGTGTCCTGTTTTCCTCCCCTCTGCATAACACCCCATCACACATACGAAACACAACGCAGAGTCAGAGGGTGTTCAGAGTATGTTTATTTAAATGTCCTCCTCTCTACTGGCCAACACAGGGAGCATATGCTGGGTGTAGAATTGTTCCAGGAGGAGGAGATTTCCATGCCATGCAGGGTCTTTGGGGATGGGGATGATGATCGCCTCCTTCGTGGTCCACAGTAGCAGAGACTCCGGTCTGTGATGTGCAGCTGTTATATAATATACAATACATTTTTGAAAAACATTTGATCAACAAAAAAGGATTTGGTCAGGATCTAGAGTCAGTGTGTAGTTTATTAATTAATCAATGCTCTCTACATTAGGAAAACACATACCAGTGTACCAGAGGGAGTCACACACAGCTGTGCCTAGATAACCAAACAAATTGACAACAGGGATGCAAACTGATCAGGTATGAAAAAGGTGACAAGGATCCGAGCTCAACCGCACACAATTACACAAACAACCAGCACGAAAACGTACCTTGTAGGCTGCTGTCACCAAGAGGGCTGATAACTTCATCTGCATTTTCCCCTTGGTTTCCTTAGTTTTCCTTTAACGTCCTGCGTTGCTCTGCCGTTGCAACCATAGATATATATAAACAACCCAGTCTCATGGCATTTCGTGTTCACCAACACGATTTTTAATCTATTGATTCGTGTTCACCAACACGATTTTCCCCTTTTTTGTGTTTGCACATCACGATTTTAAAAGCAATGTATTTCTATTGGTAGTCTCACGGCATTACGTGTTATAGGAAGACCGGAAGCTGTGTGGTTCATGAAAACATGTTCTTACTCAATAGCAAGCCACAATTATTGCTTTTATTTGATCTCACCAGAATGCGTGACTCCACGACTCCTTAACACCGCATTGCGTGGTGGAGTCACGACATTTGTTACATTTACGTGTCGGCACCACGCAAACAACGCCAATGTAAAGTGAATGAGGCTCCTTTGTCGTGGTGCACACACGCATTTCTACAACGTCCTGCAGTGAGCTTTTTATTCTATAAAACGTTTTTAAAATCTACTTTATAGCTTGTAGTAACTCACGGGAGGCTTGTTTTATTTTATTTGCATTCATAATAATTTTTAGTTTTCGTCAGAATGTATTATGGTGCATTATTTACCAAATTTGTGTTCTCAAAAAACAGTGCATTGTGTGTAATACAACTGTGATTTTTATTAAATTAGTTATTTTTTAAGGAAGGCCAGAGCTTCAGCTGTGTCAAATAGATTGTTCCCTTTAGTTTACGTTATTTAAAAGACAATTATATTCCTATTTGATCAATAAAGGGGTATTGTAGGCCAATATTAGTCATTTAAAAATATATAATGATGATAATGATGGTGAAAACCACTCCCCCCACATCGGAATGACGATGGCTACTGACTGTATTTTAAATGCTTTTTGTTTAATAGTAATAATAATCATTTTTATTATAACAACAATAGACCAGAAGAAGATTCCGTCGTGCTTGACGGCAACGTGACGTAGCCACGTTACGTTACCCACAATCACCTCACTTTCATTAATTTCATCTTACAACGGACTACAGTAAGCATCTAAAATCAAGGGGAGTTTATTTCTTTAAAACACGAAATAATATTGCTTTGAATTATTCCACTGTAGCACAGTCTCTATAGCGTTTCATTCCTGGATATTAGGTTGAGTTTTGTAGGGTCTGCGTACCCCCATTTGAGAACCACTGGTATAGATCGTATTTTAAACTCGATGCGCTCTGAAACTACGGGGGGGCGGCCGAGGACAAAAAATCCACGTTAAAATAATTAGTGGCATTATTCTTTTTTGCGTTAACGCGTTATTAACGCGTTAACTTGACAGCCCTAATATATAGCCTACTTGACTCTACAAATTGTTTTTGCGCTGCTCAGGGGGTACTTGGCGGAATTTATTTTTCAAAGGGGGTAAATTATTGAAAAAGGTTTGAGAACCACTGATCTATACAATCCAATCACACTGCTGATGCCGACAGCCCCGCTCCTGCCTCCCGCTTGCGGCAGACCTCACGGTGGGGGGGGGGAGACGCCTGGACACGTCTATGAGCAGCAAACTTTGCTAAATAAAAAAAGATCGCTAAATGGGTGGCGACAGCTTGCAGGCCAATTCACATTGTGGAGGACGAGGGGCTGCGTGATATAATTCGGGTCGCATCCAACGACTGCACTTATGAATTGCCTTCCAGAGCCACCACTGTGTCGAAAATACACAACTTTTATGAAGTCCAAAGAGCGAAAGTAGAGGAGGATTTAAGAAAGATTCACCGGAGACTATTGGACTTCACTCAGAAATGACAGTTACCTCGTCACAGTGCATTATTTTGACCCACAGTGGGAACTTCAGTCTCATGCTTTGACAGTTATGAAAACAGAGGAGCGGCATTTCACCGACAACTGTGCCGACACACACACACACACACACACACACACACACACACACACACACACACACACACACACACACACACACACACACGCACACACAAAAACACACAAACACACACACAAACACACTTTGTATTGTATTATTGTATTGTATGAGAGAGGTTCCAGGTTGAATTGAGGCGAATATTTGTAATGTTCAGAGGTTGTTGTGTTTAATATTCATAATATTTGTCATTGTTCAAATGATAATAAACAAACATTTGCAGAAAGCATATTTGTCCACTCATATGTAGATAAGAGTATTCAAAACTTGAAAAATATCCCTCTAAGGTACATTTAGAACAGATAAAAAATGTGCGATTAATTTGCGATTAACTATGGACAATAATGCGATTAATCGTGATTAAATATTTTAATCGTCTGACAGCCCTAATATATATATATATACTGTATATATATGTATATATACAGTGGCGGCTGGTGGAAAATATTTTTGGTGGGGCTGTTGATATAGTGAGTAAAACATTTTTTTTTGGGAGAAATGACCTCTTAAATTGGGACTTCTGGTGATGTAACGGCCCCATAAAATCGTGGTTCTAGGGCCAGGAACAACCAGGCTGAGTCGGGCTGAGTATGCTAAACTAACTGCGGTCAAGCCAGCCTCCACTCGGGAAAACCTAGTCAAGCCAGCCCTCACGTGATATTGCGGTGCGCGAATATCCTATGCATTACGGTAGAGTAAAAAAAAAAAACCTTCTGCGTTTAGATGAGAATAAAACAAATACTGTCCATTATCAAAGACTCATTTCACTTCAGGGTGATAGCAGGACACCCCATGTCGTCACTCAGCAAAAATCAGGACATTCTGATGTACAGTTTCAAATAAAAGACCTTTGAAGTCTCATATATGAGCTATCATCCCTGTCCCCAAAGGTCTTTTATTTTGAAACTGTACATCAGAATGTGCTGATTCTTTCTGAGTGACTACATGGAGTTTCCTGCTATCACCCTGGAGTGAGATGGATCT
>NW_011359215.1:0-4716 GCF_000735185.1 Notothenia coriiceps
GGGTAAAAAAGACGGATCCCTCCGACCCTGCATAGACTACTCTCCCCTGAATGATATAACGGTAAAGAACAGGTACCCTCTCCCCCTCATTTCCACTGCTTTTGAACTGTTAAAAGGAGCTAAGATCTTCGTGAAACTTTACTTGAGGAATACCTATCAGTTGTTCAGGATAAGGGAGGGGACGAATGGAAGACTGGATTCAAAACCCCCAGTGGCCACTGTGAATACTTAGTAATGCCGTTTGGACTAACTAATGCTCCTGCTGTATTTCGGGCTCTTGTGAATGACGTGCTCAGACAATATTTGAATCATTTTGTGTTTGTCTACCTGGATGATATATTGATATTCTCTCCTGATGAAGAGTCCCATGTTCAGCATGTCCGCCAGTTCCTCCAACGCCTTCTGGAAAACCAACTATTCGTGAAGGCTGAGAAATGTGATTTTCACAAGACCTCTGTCTCATTCCTGGGCTTCATCATTGCTGCGGACCAGGTCAAGATGGATCCAAGCAAGGTCAGTGCTGTCGCAAATTGGCCCACACCCACCAACAGGAAGAAGGTACAGCAATTTCTCGGTTTTGCTAACTTCTACAGATGCTTCATAAGACATTTTAGCTCCATAGCTTCTCCTCTCCACTCACTCACCTCAACCCATGTTCAGTTTTTGTGGACTCTACAGGCCGACAAAGCTTTCCAGGAATTGAAAAGACTGTTTACCTCTGCTCCTGTTCTCATCACTCCTGATCCACTACGGCAGTTCGTGGTGGAGGTGGATGCATCCAATGATGGAGTTGGGGCTGTGTTGTCACAACGTTCAGCCAAGGACAGCAAACTTCACCCATGTGCATTTCTGTCACGTAAGTTAACACCTGCTGAACGCAACTATGATGTAGGCAACAGAGAACTTTTGGCAGTTAAAACAGCGCTTGAGGAATGGAGACACTTTTTGGAGGGGTCAGAGCAACCATTCATAGTCTGGACGGATCATAAAAATCTTGAGTACATCCGAAAAGCTAAGAGACTGAACTCACGTCAGGCAAGATGGGCTTTGTTCTTCACCCGTTTTAACTTTTCCTTGTCATTTAGACCCGGTTCACAAAATGCCAAGCCAGATGCACTTTCTCGTGTTTTTGATCCTGAACCCTCGGCCAAGGAACCAAAGCCCATTCTTCCACTAAACTGTGTGGTTGGAGCGGTAACTTGGCCAATACAAACGGAGGTGAAACGAGCTAACGTGAGAGCCCGACACCTAGGGGTTGCCCCCCAAATAGGTTGTTTGTTCCTCAATCTGTGCGTCCTAAGGTCATTCAATGGGCTCACACCTCGCTGCTCACCTGCCATCCTGGGGTTAAAAAAACCATGTACTTCATCAAGCAACGGTTCTGGTGGACATCTATGGAAAGGGATGTCAAGGAGTATGTGGCCGCCTGCACCATCTGCGCCAGGAATAAAACCTCTTCCAGACCCCAGATGGGTCTGCTCAGGCCGCTGTCTATCCCCAGACGGCCCTGGTCCGACATCTCAGTGGATTTTGTCACCGGACTGCCAGAATCCAAAGGTAACACCACCGTCCTCACGGTGGTGGATAGATTCTCTAAAATGACACATTTTATTGCTTTGCCTAAACTGCCATCGGCCAAAGAAACGGCTGAAGTTTTGTTGCACCATGTTTTTCGTCTCCACGGCTTTCCCAGGGACATTGTGTCGGACCGGGGCCCTCAGTTTGTCTCCCGTTTCTGGAGGGAGTTTTGCAGCCTCATCGGGGCCTCTGCCAGCCTCTCTTCCGGCTACCATCCCCAATCAAATGGACAAACGGAGAGACTTAATCAAGAACTGGAAACCTGCCTCCGGTGCCTGGTGTCCCAAAACCCAGCTTCTTGGAGTAAACACCTCACGTGGGTAGAATACGCCCACAACTCATTGCCTACCTCTGCCACCAGTTTGACCCCGTTCCAGTGCGTCTACGGTTACCAACCTCCCATGTTCTCCGAGACAGAGAAAGAAGTCATGGTTCCCTCGGCACACGCACTGGTCAGGCGCTGTCATGGCATTTGGACTTCAGCACGTCGGGTCCTCCTGAGGACTTCGGTCCGCATGAAGAAAGCGACTGATCGGCATTGCCGTCCTGCACCTGTTTACAGACCGGGTCAGAAAGTGTGGTTATCCACCAGAGACTTGCCCCTGAACGTAGCCTCTAGGAAGCTGGCACCAAGATTTGTAGGCCCATTCACTGTGTCCAAGTGTATTAACCCTGTGTCTGTTCGTTTGCGCCTGCCTAGATCACTCAGAGTCCATCCAACATTCCATGTAAGCAAACTCAAGCCGGTCAAGGAAAGCAAGATGGTTCCCGCTTCCAAGCCCCACCCTCCTCCCAGGAGGGTTATGGAGCGGGAGTGAATCCCATCTAGCTTCATAGTGGACCAGAACCTGATAAAGGATTTTTACAAGAACCATCCTGAAATCTCTGAGCCGTCCGGAGCCGTCCGTAAAGGAGGGGGTACTCTGGTGTCTAGACATTTGTGTTAAGTTAATTTATTTAGTTCAGTCCTTTTGTCTTTTGCTTTGTCTTGTGATTTCCTGTTTTATTTTGTAGTAACCTTTCCCTCTCGTTTCAGAGCATTCCTGCCCTTGTGTGTTTTTCCCTCCAGTGTGATTGTCAGCCCCTCCCTTAATTGTTGCCACCTGTGTCCCCTTACCTAGTGTGTATATATAGTCTGCGTCTCCCTTTATCCTGTGCCAGTTCGTCTTGTCTCGTCAAGCCTGCCAGTCATTCCTTGATCGTGTTAAATATATTTTTGATAGTCCATGTAGATGTTTTTGTTTAGAGTTTTGATCCTCCAAGTGAGCGTTTTGTGTTTTAACCTTAATTAAAAGACCTTGTTAATCTGACCTGTTTCTGGTGTTGTGCGTTTGGGTCCTGAGCCTTGTGACATTCTTAACACCTGTTTACGAAGTGTAAACACTTAAACACACATGTGCAATGCAGGTGGCGACACACAAACTAATTATAGATGTATCTTCTCTCGTGAGTTTCTAAAATACCACTTCCAAGTTAGATTAAGCCATTTCACCAGGTTTAAGCAGAACAGAAAAGTTAGCTGTGTGGGAGAGAAATGACTGACAGAAAATAAAGCATCTCTGAAAGTCTCTAATATTAGCATGTAAATACTATGATACTGGCAGTTTTTGTTAAGAATAAAACAATATCCCCCTGATAAAAAATGTGCATTGCATCATAAAGCACTCAGATTCATATTCCTAAATCATTATGTACATACTTCTGGCTCGTTGCCCTGGTATCCAATTCACTTTATGCAAACCGCTGCTGTTCGAGCTTTTATCTGGAGTCTACTCCAGGATGTTTGGTTTAGGGTTGTGTTGATGGAACAGTACCTGGGTCTGGATGCGGTTGAGGCCTCTGAACCAGAGGATCTGTCCGCGGCGCAGCTCTCTCTCAGCACAGTCGATCTCCTCCTCATCATCGGCCATGTCCTCCCCTTCGTCGTCCCCAGGATCAAGGTTCATCCCCGCCTCCTTCAGGCATGGCAGCCGCTCCGTTGGCACCGTGGCAATCACCTTAAAGCAACGTTTGTTCAATTCTTATTTGACTATGTTTTACTGAGCAGCAGTGGTTTCTTTTTAAATTTTACACAGATGATGGATCAGGTAACACAATATTGATTTAACACAAAGAAGCACAGCATTTTGAGTTTAGTGGTGTAATCTAAGCCATGTTCTTTTACACCAAAGTATCGAGAACAGTAAATACCGATTTGTTCAGATGTGGGAAAACCTGCTTAAAAAAGGTGATAGACTTATTGTATATATATGTTTATTATCTATGTAAATCTCACAAACACGCCTGAAAAACAGTGTTATTAAACAGTGAACATTTTACAGTAGTTACTTCTGATTCCCTTTTGTCTTACGTTTAAATGTGTCACTCTTTCAAAATCTTTGCAAAGTTGTAGCCGTGCTTGCAGGGCCGGCCCTTGGCATAGGCAGTATAGGCGAATGCTAAGGGCGCATCAACCTATGGGGGGGCGCCACATTTTTTGATTTAAAAAAGTAATAATAAATAGAGCTAAAATATTGCCTAGGGCAGCAAATTGGTCAGGGCCGTCCCTGCGTGCTTGGACAGAGACATACTTGGGAATAGCATTGCACCAGAAAAGTGGGGGAAAAGAGGGTGCCATATCTATCAGATAAAAACTGATTAAAAGTGGTAGTTTGTCCCAGAAATTAATCCTGTTTGTAATCTTTCCAAATCAAGACAAAGGCCAGATATGTGTGGGGTTTTTTCCTGAAGAAAAGGGGCTTGGGTGGGAAAATGTTTCCTTAGCCTCACCTGAGAGAAACGCCATGTAAAGCAGGCCTGTCAGACTACACTAGGTCAGTACAGTTTGCTTACCTGCCCCCAGAGGAGCTCCCCGACCCCCACGAACAGACACCAGAGCCACTGCTCCACGTTGAGAGGAGCACAGCTGAAGGGCTTCCCTCCCCACTGCACAATCACGATCTGCAGCAGAAACGCAGAAAGGGACATACACAGTCACATATACAGTACACACACACTGTGGAGGGAGGAAACGGAACTGTCTGTGAATAGAAAAACAGAGCTAGGTTGTGTCAACACCTCTATCTTCTCATCTGTCACCATTCAAGTATAAAGTATAGTGTTTCCCACAGATTTGAAATATATTTGGGGGGGTGGTGG
>NW_011359216.1:0-5711 GCF_000735185.1 Notothenia coriiceps
TGTGATCCCAGCTATACATTGGTCATCTGTTAACATCTCCTTGTAAAGAGATGGGGCGAAACAGATGGAATCAACGACTGCTGACTCATTGTCTGGGGTCCCGCCCAGAATTGAAACCGGCCAATGGAGAACTGCCAACTCACTGGCTAGCTCGCCCAGAAGTGAAATCGCCAATAACAAATAACTAGGGAGGAGCATCCGATACAACTCCTCCCCACCTGTGTATAAAGGTTGTGATATTTTGATGCTCTGCGCCCCTTCTGACTGACCGTCTCCGATATTGGTATCGCACGGTAGTAGAATTGAGCGCAGAGTACTCTGTATATTGTATTGTTATCTTTTATCATTAAAACAGATGATTGTTTAACTTGTATCCTGGTGTTTCTTAATCCCTTCCTTTTATGATTTTACCCAGCTCACCAAACGACACGCGGAGCCGAGGTGGGTTTTAGACCCTTCAGACTCCTACAAGTGGTGACCCCGACGTTAGTGAGTGGGGTTTCAGAGGAAGGACAGCCAGCAGCCAGCGGACGGAGCAGTCCAGGGATAACAACTCGACCCCTTCTGACATCTAAAAAACAGAGCTCTGTAAAAAAACAAGATAAGCAGATGCCTGTTAAATTCAAAATCTGTGATTTGACCATATTCTAAATGTTAGAGTTGTCAGAAGAAGTTCACAGTGTTTTTATGATAAACAATACAATACATGTTTTAGTTTTAGTGTAGGATATTGAATTCCTGCAGCCGGAAGGGTATAGGAGTCCCTGGCTTAAAGTGGAGGTACAGAGTCCCCACAGCTATACTTTCTGGGGTAGTCAAATGGTAGTATTGATTCTCCATATATGACTAAATCAGAATAACAAATCCAAAGCTCGTATGGTGCTGGAAGTGAGTTATATATGTTAAACAATTTCCAAGAGAAGGAAACGCAAATTTCAAAAAGCCATTTTGAAACGACTGGATTCTCGCTATCTCTTGTTCTGTTGGGGTTAAATCTATACAGCTAAACGTGACGATAAAGTGGTTCTGCAGGCCTGGGTTTCGACTCTATGTGAGTGCCACATCGCTGAAAAGCGTATTGAAGCTCGCTTAAAGGCCTCGTAATCTGTTGAAAAAAACATCGCACAATAAAAGCTGAATAGACTGTACGGGGAATAATTTTCTGTGAATATTTACTAGTAACTATAAGGGAGAAACTCGGATAAAGAAGCGAAGTTTCAGCTTGTTGCTCTCAAAAGCATTTTTCCCCTCATTGTGGTGGAGCTCATTCCTGGTCGGGTGCCGCCATCTGGTGGCCAACAGGGTGTGGCACAGAAAAGAGAGACTAGTGGTTTTAGTCTTCTTTAATAGTATGCTTTTTTGGCTCCATCTTCTGGACGTATTTTGTAGTATTTCTTGCATTATTGCATTACATTTGGCTGGCGTTTTTATTTAAAACAACTCACAATAAGTGCGTTTGACCAGGAACATACAATAAAAAAAAACAGGATCATTAAAGTATATCAGGTTTTATGGTGCCAAAACATTTCAAGTGCTACTCAACTGGCTTTAGATAAGCCAGTCCATTGTTAGTATATAAGTGCTTTATTAGTACTTCTTTGTTAATAATTCTATCGCTCAAAGTGGAGTTGAAATACATGAGTTTTTACACTCAAACTATTTACATGTCTAGATAAGGGCATAGCAGTTAAATAAATACAATAACTACATTGGGAGTGACGACAAGCATTGTCCAGTATATTAATAAATACAAGTGAACACACATTAACCTGGTTAGATAAATACACGCAAAGTCAATATCGAAGGGCAGTTTCAAAATAATGATTTAGACGTCCCAATTCCCGGAAGTTTCCAAGAACAATGGGGACAGACTGAGAGATTGATTCTCAGTGGAATAAAACAGGGAGACAAGAAGAAGGCTTGTGCCGACCTCAGGTTCCTCCATAATAAAATGATAGAAGAAGATAGAGTGGGAGGAGATGAGACTCTAGGAAATTTAGGCTCAGCTCTAAATGTTTATGAGCGACAGCTTGTAAAGAAACTAGGAAACCTAAACGGGCAGAAGCCCGGATTATTTGGCCATAAGAAACTAAAGGGAGAGAAAGAGGCGGTAGATAAATTAAGGAGGATTTGCCATAACGCAGCACTCGTCATGAAAGGAACAATTGTTACTCTCCCCCCAGTCAAAAATCCCCCAGCCATGATAGCAGCCCAAACACAGGGGGGGGGAGTTTCAACGCTCTAGTGACGTTGGCACTCTCCTGTTCCCTCAGGACATTAAGGAAACGCACGCGCCAACACAACCACCCACAGATGAAGAAATACATCAATATGTTGCAGAACGTGTCAGATTTTAGAGGAATATAACTAAAGAGGAAACCTCTGCTTCTGACAGGGAAGACAGGGGGAGACAAACTCTCAGCAGTGCTGGAAATAACGGGTGCACTGCACAAAAGGCTAGCTCAGGAGAGAGGTCTCAGACAGGAACTATAGAGGATCGGTATGCCTCAATTCGTTCCCTCATATACCCGGACTTATCCAGTGTATCTAAACAACCGCCCCCTTACTCTCCCCCTGTCCTGAACGCACCCCCCATGTCTAATCTACAGATGCCACTAACAGACGTGGGCTCTGGGTCAGACCAAGACAAAGCAAGTGTAAGGGGGGGTTACTTTAAAATGGTGGGAAATGTTTCACTGACTCCTTTAAGGAGTACCTCTATTGAAAAGGGTGAGAGCAGCCCCACAGCGGCAGAATTACTCGCCATTGTAGAACGCCAAGAGGAGAGGGAGAAACAGGATAAAGGACGAGTCGACTATGACAGAAGGCAACATGAGAAGAGAAGAAGTGATAAGAGAAGCGGAGACGATGGGACTGAGGATAGTCAGGGGAGAGAGAGGGGCTATCACCAGGCAGCGGATGAATTACTGAGACGTGAAAAGGAAGAAAAGGAACGAGAAAGTCAGAACCACGAATGTATAGAGAGAGAGAGAGCGGTAGTCAAGAAAGAACAGGTGGGGAACGGTATAGAGACAGTTCTCCCAAAAATGAGGGTAGTTTCAGTGACGTACCGTTCCATGAACGACAGGCACAAACAGGCCATCTCTCCATCAGCAGGGGAGGGGCATCGGGGGATGAAAGGGGTGGGTGTTACTCTGGAGCAGAACAGGAAGAGGACGACGGCAGGAATGTAAGAGCAAGGTTAAGCACATATCTATGACAGGAACAATCACTGAACTGACTGATACACAGGTTCTTGCACTCCCCCGTATGAGGTTAAGATCCCAACACACCTCAGAAAACCCCACATCTCATACCTTTATGGGCCCAGCATTACAGGCTCCTTTAGTGGCTCTCCCCAATGGGAATACCGCTTACCACCCTTTCACACTAGGAGACATACACTACACACACATGCACTAGTTGACAAAATGCCGCTACCTACTGAGCGAGGGAGACATTGGATGAGAAAGTTTGCTGATATGTCGGTAGGACAAACAATCTGCCTTGGAGATTTCAGGAGGATATAAGCACAACAGACTTCCAGCCATGAGGTAAAGAGAGTTGAGGAAAGATCAGGAACAGGAAAAATGACCGATGACAAACCTATCTCTTCCAACAACATACACAGCTTGCTTGCCATGGCAATGAGAGAGCATTTCCCACATACAGGAGGAGGTTACGGCTCACTGTCCTTCACATTCACACCTGGAGAGGCCGCAGCAAACATGTTGCTCAGGTCACGCCAACAATACACAGTAGCTACTGACTGTAGTCCAGAAAATAGTGACCAACGCAGATGTTCCGTAAAGCAATACTGGCAGCAGTACCTGGCGAGATTAAAGCTCTTATGGAGGACAACCCAGAAGCGGATCAACTAAGCACGCAGACATGGGAGCGTCATTTGGGAAATAATTTAGGTAAATTTAACAAACAACTCACAAAGAATAAAACCGAGGAAGAAGAGTTGAGAGTGCAACTACTCCGTGCTCAGCTAGAGATAGCCCGTAAAACAGTTCAAAATGAGAAAAAGCTGAGCAAGCACCAGGACCGCAAAACCCACAAGGGGGTTTTCCCAACCAAGGTCCATTCTATAACCAGCCCCAATATGGCTACAATAATGGTTTTCAGCAACAGAGGGGCGGGTTCAGAAGCAGAGCTAGAGGTAGAGGAGGGTTTGGAACAGCTCCAGGAGTGTACCAATATCAGCAGACAGTGTGCTTCACCTGTGGACAGGCCGACCACTGGTACAAGCAGTGCCCACAGGGAACCCCACCACAGAGAGGGCGGGGACAAGGGGGACAGAGAGGGCATGTACAAGGGTACAGAGCAGACGTGCAGTATTTCCAGAAACCCCATGAGGCAGCCCCACAGGCCCAAGACCAGGGTCATGTTGCACCAAATGCGATGGCTGCCCCCTATGGCCAGTTTGTCCAATACGAACAAGACTATTACCCACCACAATGAGGTCGCCCAGGGAACCCTGAATGTACGGGCCTGGCGGATCCTTACATGGACATGACTGTAAAAAACTTGAAGTTACCATTCCTTGTTGATTCAGGAGCCAGATATTCAACTATCAACTCCCCCGTTTTCAACACGTCCATGTCAAGTAATACAGTCTCAGTTATAGGGTTTTCGGGAGAAATAGAGCAAGTACCGCTCTCTACGCCATTAACCACCAGAATAGCAGGCCAGATGTTTTTTCATCAGTACATTCTGGCACCCCAAAGTCCAGCTAACCTCATGGGAAGGGATGTTCTTATCAAAGCTAATGCCTCCATCCTCTGTTCCCCCGACGGACTAATAATATCGTTTCCAAATGGCACTCGCCTCAATTGTTCACTATCCACCATAAAGTCAGGTTCTCAAATGATGTTGGCCCAATCCACTGCTGCAGAAGCAACTCAGTATGCCACTATATACTGGGGGTTGCTCGACCGGCCCCAAGACAAGACACCAGGACTATTTTCCATTTTTCAACAATGGAAGCCGTGGATTAACCTCCTCAGGCCTTATGGTTCCCCTCCAGATCCTCCCCATCTGACGCTGAATTATGATAGAAAAGACGACCAAAGTTATGCATATGCATATGACGCAGAGGTGGCTATGTCCATTTGGGACGTAACTACAACCAATTTATTTGTGGGACAAGCGGGGGTGGCTGCATCTGTTGAACTCACTGATGAACAACTCTATTGGTACCGTATGTCAGCTGAAGCCACACCACACATTTCATTAGCTATCAGGAAGGGCTATGAAGCTAAGGAACTTGGTCCTATGGTAAAGACACTGCTAGAAGTCGAGGATTGGGAACCAACACAAATAGCAGCACTCACATACTCTCCCTCACACAAAACTTATGCTCTAAAAATCTGCACACAAGAATGCATCTTCATGGAGAAACACAAAGTCGATAGACTATCACGGTAGAGAAAAAACTGACCATTCATTCACTGATGACATGTTGCGTGACCTCCACCTGACCTGTGGGCATCTGACTCTCATGACGTAGGTTTCTGCTCAAAGGCTAGGCACCAATAACATTTGAGGTCGAAGCAGCCCTATGCCTATAAATCTATCACAGTACCCTGTTCGAACCACAGACCAAAGGGGGTATCAGCAAGGCAGTTGAGGGACTAAAGAGAGCGGGGGTGTTGGAACCTCGACCTAAAGCGAGTGGAACACTCCAATACTCCCGGTATCAAAAC
>NW_011359217.1:0-3073 GCF_000735185.1 Notothenia coriiceps
CGCATCGCGTCTGGTCTGAACGAAGCATTAGCTGTGATATAATGAGCATATATCACGGCCTGAAGTGAGCTATTGCTTTTATAAAACGGTTACCAAGTGTGGCAATATGAAATAAAAACTACTCACTCTAATTTAAATAGTTTTTACTAGTACATAATGGTGTTCAAAATAAAATAGTCCC
This sequence comes from Notothenia coriiceps, assembly GCF_000735185.1. Lineage (NCBI taxonomy): Eukaryota > Metazoa > Chordata > Actinopteri > Perciformes > Nototheniidae > Notothenia > Notothenia coriiceps. The sequence continues at coordinate 182 of NW_011359217.1, forward strand.
TCCATTGCCTTCTGCACAAAACATAGTGCGAGGTGGTTGCTATGCAACAACACTAACAGCTAGCGAACATATTAGACAGAGAGCGTTGATCCATTATTTGGCTATTTATTTACATTCATTTGTATGTTGCCGTTTATTCCACTGAAAAACTGTCCAGCATCAGTAGCATGGCTTACGTGGTTACTTGTATAGGTTGAGGTTGCTTTGCGTGGCGAGAATATTGCTCCACTTTCTCCGGTCCCCGAGATTCGGCTTCCAGTAGCTCTGGAGAGAGCTTTCGCACCTGTGGCCACTAACGGTCATAATGTCTCTGATTTGTTTCAAGACCCGCATCAGAAAGCTTTTGAATGGTGGTACTTCACATAGCTCTGCATGTCGTTGTTTAGGTGCTTTTTTTCTGGAGATAGGCACTCCTCAATCCACTCCTCTATAGTAAGACCCCCCCGGAGGTCGAAGTTAATCTTAAATGTTTCCATCTTATGCTTTGTAAGTTTGTGAAATGTAAATATATTTATAAAACTGACAAGTCAAATCAAGCAATCTGATTGGTCGATAGCGTTTTTGCGGACCTCTTTGATTACAAATTTTAAAACATCGTTGCTTGCTTTAAAAGTAGCACAATTCATTATGTCAAACCTTGGATTTCTTGGGTTTCTGCCCCGTTACTTCTCCGCTGCTTTCTTGTTCCAGTCTGAAAAGCAAAGCCCAACTGTATACTGTTTTTCTCAGACGCGGAGGGATACTGACTTGTTGTGAAAAGTAACTTACAATTCTACGCGTGGTATACGCTCAGTATATCACGGTTAAGAACAAATCAGATTGCTTGATTTGACTTGTCCGTTTTATAATGACCTATACAACACACAACAGGGCCTCTTAAAGACACATCTTTCTCATGTTTCGACAAGTCCTTTAAATGAAGCTTTTGGCAGACATGTTGGCCTTCGAGCAAATAAAATGACCATTTGTGTCCCACAGGAGCTGGATTTGAGTTCCGAGCCCGAGGAGGGTTCCACGGCGTCCTCGTCTTCCTCAGACGACGAAGCTGTGCTGCTCAACACTTCTTCTTTCGGCTCCTCCAGGAGGAGGAGTTCTGCCAGCTGGGATTGTTCCACCTCCTCCTCTGGGTCTCACTCAGAGACAGAACCAGACACAGCAGGTCAGAGCCAAGGCCAGGGCAAATGTAATACTACCATCTATATTATTACTAAGACTACAAGAAGATGATAACTTTTTCATCATCTAAGAAAAACACAGCATGCTTTTCTCCTCTTATTGTTAAAAGTAGAATTTCATAGTTTCTATTTTGTTTCCTCTCTGCAGCTGCCTCCAATTTAGAGGCGTGTGATTTCCACAGTGACAGCAGTATCCTCAGCACCAGCCCCAGCTTTAGGACCATGGTTAGAGAGGCAAGGTATGCTGGCTTCCTCTGCATGGATAGATAAGGCAATCTGCATTAATTATGAAATGACATGTAATCTGTATCCACAAAGGAAATTAGGTATATCTGAAATAATTACCTGAGGTCATTCCTTTAAAAACAAGACTTGGCCCAAACCTCACATCCTCCACCCTGATCCTCAACACCGGAGCCCCTCAAGGCTGCTTACTCAGCGCTCTCCTCTACTCCCTGTTAATACACGACTGCGTGGCCCCACACAGCTCCAACACCATCGTGAAGATTGCTGACGACACGACCGCCATCGGCCAGATCACAGACGGCGACGACACTGCGTACAGAGAGGAGGTCGAAAGCCTGAAATCTTGGTGCCAGGATAACAACCTCCGTCTCAACGTCAGCAAAACAAAGGAGCTGATTGTGGATTACAGGAAGCAGCAGAGAGAGGGACACGCCCCAATCGCCATCAATGGGACTACGGTGGAGAGAGTCAGCAGCTTCAGGTTCCTCTGTGTCCACATCACTGAGGACCTGACATGGACTCTTCACACCACCACCATCACCAAAAAAGCTCGACAGCGGCTCTTCTTACTCCGCAGGGCAGGCTGAGGAGGTTCAACATGGACTCCAGGATACTCTGCAACTTCTACAGGTAGAGGATAGAGATGATCCTGACCTTCTACAGGTGCACCATAGAGAGCATCCTGACATTCTACAGGTGCACCATAGAGAGTATCCTGACCTCCTACAGGTGCACCATAGAGAGTGTCCTGACCTTCTACAGGTACACCATAGAGAGAATCCTTCTACAGGTGCACCATAGAGAGGATCCTGACCTTCTAAAGGTGCACCATAGAGAGGATCCTGACCTTCTACAGGTGCACCATAGAGAGGATCCTGACCTTCTACAGGTGCACCATAGAGAGGATCCTGACCTTCTACAGGTGCACCATAGAGAGTGTCCTGACCTTCTACAGGTGCACCATAGAGAGGATCCTGACCTTCTACAGGTGCACCATAGAGAGTGTCCTGACCTTCTACAAGTGCACCATAGAGAGCATCCTGACCTTCTACAGGTGCACCATAGAGAGCATCCTGACCTTCTACAGGTGCACCATAGAGAGCATCCTGACCTTCTACAGGTGCACCATAGAGAGCATCCTGACCTTCTACAGGTGCACCATAGAGAGCATCCTGACCTTCTACAGGTGCACCATAGAGAGGATCCTTCTACAGGTGCACCATAGAGAGGATCCTGACCGGGAGACCTTCTACAGGGCCCATAGAGAGCATCCTGACCTTCTATTCTACACGTGCACCATAGAGGGGATCCTTCTACAGGTGCACCATAAAGAGGATCCTGACCTTCTACAGAGAGAGTATCCTGACCTACAGGTGCACCATAGAGAGTGTTCTGACCTTCTACAGGTACACCATAGAGAGCATCCTGACCTTCTACAGGTACACCATAGAGAGAATCCTTCTACAGGTGC
>NW_011359218.1:0-7471 GCF_000735185.1 Notothenia coriiceps
CCCCCGTTGATAATTTACAATCGTCAACACGCTGATAACAATTTTTTTTAATATTGGCACTTCATATCAAAAAGTTTGCCGACCCCTGAACAAGACTGTCTGGACCTCAACACAAACTGATGGACCCAAATCAACGACCCAGAGACAAAGTCTTAAATGTAAAAAAAGCATCTTTCATTTCAAAGATCAGGAAATTCCTTTTAACAGAGTAGGTACTGGAATTAACAAAAAGCGCTCACAAGGAGGAAAAACTATGCATAACAAAAAGAGAACTTAAGAAAGAAACTCAAGCCTACAAAATTAACAAAACAACAAAACTGTCACGATCTGTCTGTGTTGTGTTTTGTCTTGTCTAGATCTGTCTTTGGTTTGCTGTCTGTGTGTTCCCTCCTACATTTTCCCTCCTACCTGATTTCCTGATTGTGTTCACCTGGTGCCCCTGTGTTTTCTCCCCCCTCCTCACCTGTCTCTTTTTTCTTTGATTAGTCCTGTGTGCATTTAGGTTCGTTTTTTCCTAGTCTTTGTGAGGTCCTTGTTTGTCTTTGACTGTGTTCAAGGGGTAGTGTTCTGTTTGTGACGATTTAACCTTGAAATAAAGGTATTTTGATATCTGCATTTGGGTCCTGCCTGCTTCGCTCTACCCTTACAAAAACCTGACATGAGTGAAAACTAACACACCTGACGAGACACAACATTACCACCACCCCCTCTAGGGACGACTCCTGGCGGACCAGACTGATATCAGGACGACGATCATGGAAGTCCCTGATCAGAGTTGTATCAATGATAAGTGCGGGAGCTACCCATAAGTGCTCCTCAGGATCGTATCCCTCCCATTCGACCAGGTAGTGATGTCCTTGGAGCCGTTTGCGGACCGCTAGTAGCTTCAAGAACGTGTATACCGGGGCCCCGTCGATTCATCCTTGTTGATGAACATTGGTTCAGTTGTCTACAAGTCAAGTCCACCAAATCAACAGTTTGTCGGGAGGAGGCTAGATGTTCTTCCGCCTCCTGACTAACTTAGTCATCTTGCTTTATGCTACTCTCTCACTGAGTAAGCACTATTAATCATATTTTACTAGAACTGGCATTTCAAGTTTATTTATGCATATTTTTCTTCCAGTTTTAATTTAGAGATAAATGAGAAATGTATTCAAAGGGGGAGAGTTTGCACATCAAGTCCAAGTGTATGTTATATTTTCTATGCACCAAACATCTTCATCAATAAATATGATAATTTTTCTTGGATTTTCTCAATAAATAGAGATAAGCTGTAGAAAGAAAGGAATTCTTTATTTGAGTATAACATTTCCTCCCTTTGGATATTTTTATAAATTTGATTATCTTTCTAAATGTTTAGATTATTTTGAAAATACAGGGCCACCAAATATCTCACTTGGTGGAGCTGGCGACCCACCTACTGGGGCTCAATGCCCATCAGAAAACCCCTTTTCAAATCCGGCCTGGAACCATTAACCTTGTGTCATCCCCTTTTCTCCCATTAGCAACACCTAAATAAAAGATAGTGGTGGCCTAAATTATCCTAAAATAATAAAACATACAGCTCATGTCTGATAATCAAACAACTCCATTAGCCAAATGTACTAAAAAGTTGAGCATCTAACAGCATGTTTACATGTCAGTTAGGCCCACATCGTGACCCTGTCATCATGTATTGATGTAGGAATGATGTGTACTTGAGAAATCAAAGCAGACCTCTGAGGCAACACACCGAGCGGCCGACATGGAGCGGCAGCGCGGGGGTCTCTGTTGTCCACGTCTCCGAGGACATGAGGGTCCACTGTGGTGCTTCAAGAGCTCCATCAGTGCCCTGCAGGAGCTAAATGCATCACTACTGCTCTTCATCCTCGCTCTGCTGCTGGTCCAGAGGCTTCTGTGGTCAGTTTCTCACTCATGCAGAGTCTCTTTCATGGTCACTATCAAACATTCAGCAGCTATCCCCAATATTCCCTCTCATCCGTGTCAACTCTTGTTTTACACTTTGTTCTTAGTCCTTAAAAGTGTGCCCTATAACGCAAGACACCACAGGCACTTCAAGTAAACAAGTAAAAAGAAAATCCAAAACACACATTAGATATTTATTTCACTAACTTTGTGTATTTGTGTCGGTGGATCTCTCCGTAATTCAACAAAAGTTGGCATTAAATAATGCCTTATTATTATATTTAAACATTCAATTTCAGCAAATTTGTAATATAAAATCTTTAAAAAACACTTTAAGTAATCAACAGGTGAAATGTCATGATTAGATTAATTTGGTAAATCTTTTTATCTATATACTGTACAGTATATACACTGCTCAAAATAATTAAAGGAGCACTTTGAAAACACATCATATCTCAATGGGAAAATAAAGCATGCTGGATATCTATACTGATATGGATTGGGTAATGAGATAGAAACGAAAGAATGCCACATTGTTGGATGGAAATGAAAATGATAAACCTACAGAGGGCTGAATTCAAAAGCACCCGAAAATCAAAGTGGAAAAATTATGCTCCATACTATTCCATTTTGCTGAAATTCCATTGCAGCAACTCAAAATGGTACTCAGCACTGTGTATTGCCCTCACGTGCTTGCATGCATGCATGCCTGACAATGAGACAACGGATGATATCTCTTCCCAGATCTGGACCAGGGCATCACTGAGCTCCTGGACAGTCTGAGATGCAACCTGGTGGCGTCAGATGGAAAACAATATAATGTCCCAGAGGTGTTCTATTGGATTAAGGTCAGGCAAGCGGGCATGGGGTACAGTCAATGGTATAAATTCCTTCATCCTCCAGGGACTTCCAGCATACTCTTGCCACATGAGGCCGGGCATTGTCGTGCAACAGGAGGAACCCTGGACCCACTGCTTCAGCGCAGGGTTTGACGATGGGTCAGAGGATTTCATCCCGATACCTAATGGCAGTCAGGGTAACTAGACAACAGCACCGGGCACTGTGCACTGTGCACTGTGCAGCTCCTTCAGTGACAGGCTGCTTCCCCTCCGGTGTCTCATGGAGAGATACTGCAGGTCCTTCCTTCCTGCAGGCGGTCAGGCTGTCTTATCACCACGGCCCCTGGTAGACCCCCACAGCAGAACGGACTATACACACTGATATGCAATAACACTACTGTGAAATATAAACTGTTTTGCAACTTATTTAGTTCTGTTACACTGAGCACAGTCAACAGTAGCGTAATAGTCTTTGTGCAATATTTAATTCTTACACACTAATGTTATCACATACTGCTAGTGTACTTTATATGTTAGTTAACTTTCCTTTTTTGTATGTCTGTTCCATGGACGTGCACCCAATTGATTTTTCTTATTAACATGTGCTCGCCTCTGTTGATCTATTGCTTTTTGCCTTTTTTCCCCTTAACTTTCCCCGCTGTGACGATTTCTGATTCTGAAATGATTTTGAAACTTCTTTTATACAGATTTATATTCTGAAAATGTATGCAAACAACCACATAATTAAACATAATTGTACTTGTTTAAACGTAAAACGTAAATGAAAATTGTATTATTGTAAGCAATCAAACGGGAAGTTTCATGGTGATGACTTAGTTATAAACTTTACACCTTTATAAAACCCTGTGCAGGAAAATAGTTCTTGATTTGCATACTGTAGAAGCATTTGTAATTTTGCAGAAACTGCAGTGGCCGCCCCTAATTCACTCAAAGAAGTTAAATTATCTGTCATTTACATATATGCAAGGAACTGAGCTCAGAAAATAGCTCAGATTCTGAAATAAATTGTTGAAATAAATGTAAGCGTGACTTTGATATTGATAAAAACAAATTCATGACTATTAATATACTTTGGCGTAAAACCTTCTCATTATTAGTCCAGGTCTGCATCGCAGGCAGATCACATCATCTGATACTCTGTGGTGCCAAGGAAGTGTGTTAAATCTGCAGACGGCGTGTGTATGGCGTGCTCAGAGGAGAGGCCTCTGCTGTAAAGTGGAGGTTAATGATGGCGGCTCATGTGGTAGCAGCACCAAACCTCCGTTCCCAGGGGTAAACGTAATCACGCGGGCAATTATTAAGATTCAGAATCTGTTGTTATCCAAAATGCGGCGTACACACAAACGCTCCCCCTGCTCTTATAAAGCATATTTAGACCATTAGATAAGCCACAACTCACAATTAGGCTGCTGGCTGCCTCTCCCACACGCTTTTCCCGGAGCCTGGTTCACATTTTGAACACAATCTTTGCACGGAGCGAGCAGCCTTATCAAAGTCTTTACGTTTTTATAGCGGATTGTGATACTGTATGGCTCTGTGCAGTTGTTATTGGGTTTCCTTGTGTGCTGTGATTCGAACGTGCACGTGTAGCCTGTCTTATCTGAGCCAGATGTTTCCAGGTTGAGGGCATTCTGGTCCATGTGACTCTAAAGGGTGTTTAGTAAAGGAAATTGCATCAGCTTTCTTCAGTTTCACAGACTACTGTCACATGTATCCTCACATTCACGGTAAACAGGAGATCTCTAGAGAATAACAAATGATTTGAATAAGCTCCAGGTTGTATTATCACACAACTTATTTGGCAGTGGTGGAAGAAGTACTCAGCTATTTAACTTAACTTAAAGTAGTAATACAAGTATAGAAATACTCAGTTACAAGTAGAATCTGGCATTCAAAAACGTACTTAAGTAAAAGTACAAAAGTATAAGCATTAAAATATACTTTAAGTCAGGGCCGCCCCTAGCCAACTTGGGGCCTCAAGCGACATTGTGAGATGAGGCCCCCCCCCAAAAAATCTACAGGAGTGAACACATTTTTTTTGAAAACAAAGTAGGCTACTTTGCAAATAATTACTGTTTATTATTATTATTATCAACACAGGTACTTTTTATACAGTGAGTGAAGGGAACATGTGCATGTATGATCGTTCAGTATATGCTTTACAGGTGAGATACGCTGCATTCCTGCAAATACTAGCCTCAAAGATTAAAGAAATTAAATGCCAATAAACGTATGTCACTATAACAATAATCATAATCAATTCAATAAAAAAATATATATTTTATATAATAAGTTTGTAATATGTCAAGACAAACCATGCTATGAAGGCTCAAAAACGATAGTATCTTAAATTGATTCAAATGTAAGTTCCTCTGTCAGCAACGATCAACAACTAAACACACATTTCTATCAGTATTCTCTGTGTGTGGTTGGACATGATGACGACGTAGGAGTTCGGCCCGTCCATACCGCAGCTTTAAAAAACTGAAAATATAGGTAGGCGGGTGAAAGCTGGGGATTTTGTGGCACGCCGACCAACAACCAATCACATGAATCTCCCGCCCGACATAAAAGCAAAGCAATGTAAACGAGTAAACTGGATATAAAATCCATAAATCCCCAACACGCGAAAACCTACCATTTCACCCACTGTCTATGCCACCTCCCTCCATGCCTGGTTCCTCCGGTTGGTACCCGTAGGTTATAGCAACTGGTCATAAAGAACGCGGTGATTTGCTACCCAATACTCATTTCTCCCCATTTTCCAGGAATTAAAATATAACTACGGTCTGGCCTCCCAGCTTGCACGCGGTGATGGTTGGCGCTGTGTACGTCAGATTTGCATAAACGGGATTGACTTGGCTGACGCATGCCCACCTCCAGCTCAAAAGTTGAACAGTGGCCAACTTTGACCTGAAATACTGGGAATGCCTGGAAATCCCGCTTTGCTTTCCCACAAGCAGTTCGGCTAAAAGCGAGGCAAAGTGACGTCACCGCATTCAAGTCAAGGCCGAGAAGCGTTGGAAGCATTGGAAGATGTTTTTTAACCTGCGGGTAGACAGGGCCCGTTAAAGGAGGGAAGCCCATACAACCATTTTAATAATAAGAATTTTAAATGCTGATTAATTCCGAAATAACATCAACCCTGTGGCGCGCCATTTGACGATCCTGACTTAAGTACTAGGAAGTGACGTGAACTATGCGTTGGTGTCCCGAGGACACAACTGACGTATGGCTTCTCTGTGTTATGCTCTAGTTAGCCTCACAATTCGATGAAAAATACCTCCATTGATCGGCGAACATTGCCACAAAAAATTCCGATAGGAACAAGCCACGGAATGCTCCGTGTGCACTTGCACGGGTGCTGCCCATGAAGCTACCGGATGCTTCTTTATTTGATGATAACTACTAGTATGGGAGATTATTCACTACATTGTACCATATTATGTTAGGCAGCTGGCCACACCCCACATGAGCCGTGAGAGTAACGCAATTACCCATGATCTCACGCCACACTTGCCTTTCCTCACGCTAAGCTTTCGTCCAAAACAAATGATATATAAATATAAAAAAAGGAAGGAACAGCAAACCGAGCGGTCTACGAAATGAGACGGTCTCTGGCTTAGTTCTAATTGAACGATACGGCAAGATCTGATTTCACGGTTCAATAACTCATGCAACGTTACAGACACAAATGACGTCTCTAACGTGTAAGGTTGACAACGACTACATCACAATTGATAAAGAAGTAAAGCCAATACGCGCGTCTCCCTTACGAGCAGCCGAGAAGAAACGAGGCCGCTCAGGGACCATCTGCAAAGTGCACGCCGAAAAAGAGAATACAATAATATCAATCACTTATACAGCTAGTATACCAACTCATCCACACACATCATGCTCCCTGGTGGTCTACTACAGCAGGAGTTGAAGAAATGCTTTGAAATATTTGGGGAATATTTAAATGTAAAGCTTCAATAATATCTGGCATCATCTTATAACGTTACTATATACAGTATGTTTCACCAACTCACTATTTGCATGTGTTGTAGCATCGGTTAGCGTTAACATATTTAAAGCGGTTTCCTAAAAAATGAGAGGATAGCTCTGCCTGTCGACTGAGAGATAACTACAGCTCAGTGAGGAATGGGACTCTGTAGATAACTTTAGTCTAGTTATCTCATGGGTCTCATACGTTCTGATCCCCTCTTTATGAGAATAAAGAAAAACAAGTTGGATACATAGACCGAGTGAAACAAGAATACAGTTAAAAAGGGAGGATTTGTAAAATATCCATAAAGAAAACGCAAATCTGTTTACCATAAATTGCATTTGGCTCTCAAAGGCACCAAGGTGATGCAGTAAACTCAATATAAAAAAATACTTCCGGGAGCAGCCCCGACGCCCCTAGAGGGGATGAGGACCCCCCCAATTAGAAAAGCACTGGATTGTAAGAGTGCGGGTACACCCTGTTAGTGCGTTATTCCACGAGCGCCGCGGTAATAATGGAAACCCTGTACATGTTCAACATGTGTAAACTGTACCACATCAAACGTTTCTTTTTTCAGTCACCAAAAAAAAATCTCCACTCCAAGCAGGGGGGGGGGGGGAACTCAAATGTGGCAGCCCTGGTGTAGGACTCCTAGGCCTAATTGTCCTATAAAGAGTCATTCGTAGATATGCTTTTGATTTATGTACATGGCTATACT
>NW_011359218.1:7516-14164 GCF_000735185.1 Notothenia coriiceps
TTAAACATTTTAATGATGATTGTGCATCAGTGATCAATGCTCTGGGGCCTCATTTATAAAGGGATATACGCTCAAAAATGGCGTACGCCAGTTTCTACGCAATGTTTGCGATTTATAAAATACTAACTTGACGGGAAAACGTGCGGTCCTCCACGCAAACTCTAACCCATGCGTACGCACTAAGCACAACAACGGGAGAGACGAGAAACTGCGGCACCGTTGGCAGAAGGAAGAATGGAGAGAAATATGTGGAAATAATACCATAAATAAAATGTTACCTCTCATTTATCATATATTAAGAATTCATTTTTCAAACATTGATCAAAGCCAATCTTAAAATGATTAAACAAGCGCCTGTTTGCGACTCCTCAGTGCACAAAAAAACATAACTTGGAGAAATAAATAAATACGGATATGTTATTTAAAACCACCTCGAATATGTTGTGTTAATGTTATGAAATGGTTTCTCATAAAGGATGAGGTAAGCAGGAGGACAGAATTATGTCTAAACTGACGCCGTTTTGCATTTCTATAGGTTGTATACGAGCATGATTTTATATACTATCATGTTTAACCATGTTTTATGCCATTTGCTAAGACTTGATAAGTCGCTCATAAAACACAGGAGGTATGGAAACTAATAACACCATATGTGGTTAATTGTACAGTGTGGTGACCATGTATTTATACACTGGTTCATAATTCACACATGGAACTTCAGTTGGGGTTTTGTTTCCACACGAGTCTTGGGAAGTTTCCGAGACGGACCCGAACACGGCAAAGGAAACTCAGGTTTCTTTCTCGAAATGCCGGGGATTTTTGGAATCGTCCGTGGCTGCCACCGGCACGCGGACAGAGGCTCGGTGCGCGCCCTGCGGAATGGCTGGGGATGTTGCTCGCCATTCCTGCATCGGCCTTCCGGCTACAGGGAGACCGTGCACGACCTGCTGGGTCGACCAGCAACCCGATTGCTGCCTCGTGGGTTTGTTTCTTCGGGGCGTGCAGTTGCACGTCCAGGCTGCGCTAGCTGACGGTGACTAGCGGCTAACCATGTGGGGCTAACGACGGCTAGCAGCTACCCATGGCGGCCAGTAAGCGGCTAACGGCTAGCTGCTAACGGCTAGCGGCTAACGGCTAGCTGTTAACGGCTGTCGACCATGCTGTCGACATATTTCTGTTAACATCTGACTGTTAACAATTTTTTTTCTGGTGCCGGAGAGGAGGTTCGACCAGCCGGTTGACCTCGTGTGGACACTCACCTTTTTCACCACCTCGACGGTGGTTCCATACGCCACTCACGTTTTCATCGGCACCTCGGTGGTGCACTCCTGGATCCCGTCTCGCCTCAACGGTTTCGGACGTCGCCCATGCTGCCATCGGCCCGTGGGTGGCGCGTTTTGGAGCCTGTCTGGCCTCTCCTGCCTTCTGGGGATATCCAGACGCCACTCACGTTTTCATCGGCGCCTGGGTGGCGCACTCCTGGACCCCCTCTTGCCTCGACAGTTCCGTACGTTGCCCATGCTCCATCGGCCCATGGGTGGCGCGCTCCGGTACCCTGTCTGGCCTCTCCTGCGCCTGCTGAGGACTTCTTGCCCGCCGCCACTGTGCGTCTGCCTGCGGCCGGGTTGCGCTCCTTCCGCCCGGGGGGGTCTGCTCCTCTCTTCCGGGGATACCTCGACGCCTGCCGAGGACTTTGTGCCCGCCGCCGTTGTGCGTCTGCCTGCGGCCGGGTTGCGCTCCTTCCTCCCGGGGTGACTGCTCCTGCCTTCCTGGGATTCCGCTCCGTCCTTCCGGAGGTTTCATGCCCGCCGCCGCCGTGCCTTCGCCTGCGGCCGGGCAGCGTTTTTTTCCTCCTCGGCCCCTGTGGTGCTTCCTCCACGGGCACGAGGATTTATTTTGCCATGTTTGAATTCTGGGGGGGCTTGTGTGGTGACCACTATATTCCAGAATTCAATCTAGGAACTACAGTTGGGGTTTTGTTACCACACAGACATGTTATAGTTCCCTATATATATTGTGTGCCGTCCTGGCTCTTTCTCTTGTCGACCCGGGCTGCAACCCGACAACATGTCCTTTGCAGCTCTTGAATAAATTATCATTTTGCACCTTCCTTGCACCGCCTCTGACTCCCTATCTCTCGGCACTACAATATCATCATTATTTAGTTGATTTACTTTGTGTTATTAATGAATATGAACCTGCAAAGTAAGTAGTAACTAATCATGTCAAATACATGTAGAGGATAAAAAAGTTCAACATTTGCTTTCAACATGTAGCTAACTACATGTTGAAAGCAAATGTTGAACTTGTGGGGTAGAAGTCTAAAGTAGCATTACATGGAAATACTAGGAAAATAATAGTACCCCAACATTTTACTTAAGTACAGTACTTGAGTAAATGTAGTTCCATCACTTTTTATTGGGAAGGATTGGTAAACTAAATTCACTGCAGAAGCGTTTTGGGTTTCTGTTTTTGTATATGTGGCGTCTGCTACCTGTTGCGATCTTTGAACATCCCAGACTGCCCCTCTCCTGGAAGCTGTGGTGTACCTGCTGTCTGGAGCCACCTGCCCCCCCCCCACTGAGCAGAGAGACCATCTGCAGCCTGCAGATACTTGGCCGCCTGGTGTAAGCCCAGTGAGCAGGCAGCAAATCATAAAGAGGAGAGGGAGTCCAAATGTGCAGAGAGTAAGAGGGGCTCACAGATGTTGCCTTGCAGATTAATGTTAATAACCTTAGCGCAAGGACAGCAGAAGAAGAAACAGCTCAGGGATCCAGATGTGTGGAGGAAGCAGCTCCCTGAGGAGTGGTGTCTCCTCCAGATGGGGCAGAGGACTAATTCATCCTCCCAGGAACGCTGCACACTCTGCAGGCATTGTCTCCGGGCCAAAGGGTGGCTGTGGACGTCTGCGGCTCTGAGGCAGCGCCCCCTTAATATCAGGCCTGTCTACCCTTACTGAGGCAAATATTTACTGACATTTTTCACTCTGTATCCACAGAGTGGAAATTGTAATAATTCAGGGGCAGTGATAAATAAAATGTACGTTAACACTGAGAGAGTATTCTTATTCTTTTTTTCATTGTTGTACCGAAGGATTTGGTGTGTGACATTCAGTGCCTAATATAGTTTGCATCCTTTAAATTGCATGTGGCCCTAGCTTGGCCCCTGTATTTGAAAATGGACCCTGTTTGTCGACTCAGACAAGCTGTCATCCACTTGCTTTTTAAAAGGAGAGGCCCTTTTATGCTTTTTGGGGTTTTTCCTTTCCTGTAGTGTGTTAACTTATATAGGTATACGTGCATGCAAATGGTCTGCCAAGGTGATAATCCCTGTGCTCCCTCCAAAGGGAGCTTCTCTCCCACACCCCCCCTGCCTTAAATGCCGCCATTGGGCTCCTTTGGTTACTTGCGTAACATGATAATATCACTATCTAAAACTATGCTTCTTCTGGCTAGCACTCCAACACATTGTACGTGATAGGCTAAGGGGGCGGGACATCTCTAAGCGGTTAACCAATCACAACAGAGCCGGCCAGCTAACCAATCAGAGCAGACTGGGCTCTGGTTTCAGACAGAGGGTGAAAAGAGGTGCTGCAGCACAGGCAGTATGAGAAAAATAAAGAGCTTTTTGAACATTAAAGCATGGCGACATGTCCCAGTAGAGACACTACATGCTGATATGAATCTGCACATATTTGCTGCAATGTAAGCTATAATTGTTAGCACCAAATGGAGTTTGCCTTCAGGGCTTTCTAACAGATAGGGTTCATTTCAACCCAAACCATGATCTTTTCCTAAATATAACCAAGTACTTTGTTGTATTTTTGCATTTTTTTTTTTAAGAATGGACAATGTACACAAAACCTGGGCATGTGAGTCCATCATGTAAATGTGCCAGATTTAGCTACATATATATAGGCACAATTTCATCTGCATACACATACTGCAAAAGCACATAAACACAGACAGAAACACATGAGCACAATTGCAGCCCATATTAAAGCACATATGTCCAATTAAAAGCCCTTATATACACACACCCATTAACACACAACAGATGCAAAAACCTCCTCATATGCATAAATAGAAGCTAATCGGTACATTAGAAAAACTACGAATAACTCCTACTCCGGTTTATGAGTGCATTTTTCAGTGTCCGGTAACCACTGGAGAAAGAGTTTGGAGATGTTATGTTTCCATGCCAGTCTAATTGTTAGCACGTCCAGCTAACTAGCTTACTACTGTAGACAACAGACTTCCATGGCCAAAGAGCACATCATTTTAGGGTACCATAAAATAAAAGCCTGAAAAGATTTCTAAAACCAGAATAAGATATTTACATGTGCAGCACATAACTGGGATACTACTCGCATGTGCAGTATATATTTCTCCTGCTGCTTCATGCAGATGCTCCTTAAGCCAGCTGGGCGATGGAGTCCTTTTCACTGAGTCCTGGCTCTGAACCAGCATTTCCATCAGTCGCTTGAGCTCGGTGTTCCTCCAATAAGAGGCGTGTCATCACTCAACGCTTTAGACGATCTCATAATTCTTAATAAGACCACAGCCGGTGATCACTTTTCAACAGCACAATGCAAGGTCACAGAGGAGCTTGGATCAGGTTCCAACACAAACATATACAAGTCCTGTTCATTGATCATTTAAATGTGTTCATTATAGGAGGGCAGTGAAGCCATCATTTGTGTTGAGAGAAACCTCCCTAGGATTACAAATGGCACAAAGTATAGTTTCTACTAAGATGTGTTCATTAGCAGAGAGGGTTTGTGTTGGATGGGAACCAGCAGAGAGGGTTGTGCAACATTAGCTGAGCTCACATTGCGTAATATCTGGGATGGCGGGGGGACAGAGGCAGCAGATAGAACTTCACTGAGACTCGAGTCCAGGGCCAAGCTTTCCCAGAGCTCCAAATCCTCAGCTAATAAAAGGTGATGAGTGGAGTGTAGCTCTGACTTTGTCGTGGAGACTTTTTCAGAATAAGCAGCAACCAGGGCTCCAAGTTTGTGTACAACATGTGTCAGTGTGTGCCAGAGAAAAGTCAGGAGGTGAAACTGTAAAAATGATCTCACTCTCAGCTCTTGCACAAAGTGTGAGATGAGATAACACAGACACCATCATGTTCCTCTTTCAGGACGATGAGCTGAGGTCAGTGCAGTTACACTAGAACACTGTTTTATCAGAGGTGTCCACACACGCACGCACGCACGCACGCACGCACGCACACACACAACTTTGTAGTTGCACACACATATGCTTGCCAGATGCACATACAGTATGACATAAAGCATGTATATGTGCATGCATTGAGCCAACAGATTTGCACACACAATACATTGCATTTAGCTGATGCTTTTATCCAAAGCGACTTACAATAAGTACATTCGACCAGGAAGATACAAACTTGAAGAAAACAGAATCATATAAGTACATCAGGTTTCATAGAGCTAAAACATTTCAAGTGCTACTCAACTGGCTTTAGATAAGCCAGTCCTTTATTAGTATATGAGTGCTTTGTTATTTGTTAGTAATTCTATCGCTCGAAGTAGAGTCGAAAGAGTTGAGTTTTCAGTCTGCGCCGGAAGATGTGTAAGCTTTCTACTGTCCTGGGGCCTCATGTATAACGCCGTGCGTAGGATTGACGTGGGAAGGTTGCTTACGTAGTAGAAATCCGAAAAATAGGTCCATACATTTTCCGCCACTTTCTGATTCACCAAACATTGCGTACCGGCGAGGAAAGTGCGTACGGCACTTCTTACGCCTGTTTCCCTTTATAAATCACAACCAACTCGAAATGCGGTGCAGCTTTTGCGGGCTTCACGTAACGCCCATGTTTGCCTATAAATAGTCAAAGAAACGCCCATTCATTCATTAATTTTGACTGACTGAATGGAGAAGATCGCAGGAAATGACGACAGAACAGCTACAAAAGACATCTCACACCGTGTCAGATTATGGTTATTTTGGGGAGGTCGAGATAAATCATATTGTTTGGTGGATGCAGTTTGAAACAGAGTAGCAGCATGGAGGTCGGATCACCACCAAAATAAATAAATAAGTGGTCCGAAAAAGGTTAATGACAAAAAATATATAGCCTTCCTCAGGCAGTGTGTTTGTACCGGGGACAGGAGACACCCCCTTGATGAGAAACTGTAAGAAATGATCGGGGAATCCCTCCGGAGAACAACCTATAGGAATGCAAAACGGCGTCAGTTTAGACGTAATTCTGTCCTCCTGCTTACCGCATCATTTATGAGAAAACATTTCATAACATTAACACAACATATTCGAGGTGGTTGTAAATAACATATCCGTATTTATTTATTTCTCCCAGTTATGTTTTTGTGTGCACTGAGGAGTCTCAAACAGGCGTTTGTTAAATCATTTTAAGATTGGCTTTAATCAATGTTTGAAAATGAATTCTTCATATCTGATAAATGAGAGGTAACATTTTATTTATGGTATTATTTCCACATATTTCTCTCCATTCTTCCTTCTGCCAACGGTGTCGCAGTTTCTCGTCTCTCCCGTTTTTGTGCTTAGTGCGTACGCATGGGTTAGAGTTTGCGTGGAGGACCGCACGTTTTCCCGTCAAGTTAGTATTTTATAAACCGCAAACATTGCGTAGAAACTGCCG
>NW_011359219.1:0-2324 GCF_000735185.1 Notothenia coriiceps
CATTACTTTGAGAAAAAAGATTATGAATTTAACCCTTTTAGAAGGGAAGATATGGTCATTTGTTCTGGGAATGTCATTTTCGAGCCTGAAACCTGAAAAACAGGCTCTGGGTTTAACAGGTTAAAGAAAGAGCAAACGAACCAAAGAAAAAGGAAACAGTGAAGGAAAATCAGCCAGTAGGCGAATAGATTCCCACTTAAGAAATAGCCTACAGAACAGTACAGTTTACAAGACTTGGTAGTGACATCAATGTCTTACTCTCACCTTTGGCCTAATCCAAAAATTGGCAAAGATGCAGAGCTAAGGCAGGCCTGTCTGCTAAAACAAGGACAATTAAAGCTGCAAGCAGCGATAAACGGGCCTTCGCAAGTCAACGCACGTCGGGGTACTTCCAGGATCCCTGAAGACGCAGCACTGAATCACCATGGTCACTAACCAATCCGTAACATTAACCCGATTAGTTCCATAGATGTGCGCAAATAAGCTACTTCTTGCCACCTCTTTCGTTTTGCGGCATTGTTCAACTGATTTCCCCGCTAAATTTCCCTACATGGGAATCAGATTTTCCTGACCACAGTTACAGCAATTTCCTGTGTTTTGGCAAAAGACACTTTTTACCGCCACGCTACAATTTGATCCTCATGGTCTTCTGATGATACTGACCAAGTCGGGAGTCTATCAGATGAAAACTGTAAGAGCCTTTAGTTCAAATACGGGCCCTGACAATAACAGACCCACAACTTTCACTATGGAACTTCCCACACCTCTTTAGGCTTATCTGAGCAAATTTCAGAGAGATCGGAATAATCTGTGAGGAGGAAAATTTTAACTCCAAAAGTTGTTACTCTCCTGTTTCCAGCAGGTCGCACTATGTAGATGAGTGACTATGATCATGCAGATATCTTCAGGCCCGGACTCTGATCATCCATGAGAGATTTGGACATTTTAGGAGTATATACGGTCGTTTTACAGCAACTTCCTGTGTATTGTGTGAGATTTTTCTTTTCACTGCCACGTCGAGATCATTCAAAGTTGAAAAAAACGTCTGGATTTGATTATCCAGGTCTTCTGATGGTACTGGCCACATTTTGAGTCGATCCGATTAAAACTGTAGGAGGAGATAGTTTTGGTACTGGCCCTGAAAACGGCAAAAATTGCAAAAAGATGGCCGACTTCCTGCTGGGTTGCCTCCGACTGACTTTTTTGTGCGTCGCATCATGCTACATATGTCTACAAAATGTCAGACTTGTAGGTGAAAGCACAACGCAACGCTGTTTGTTAGTATTTTGTAGGGGGCGCTATAGAGCCATTTTGATTGCGCCAATTATGAAAACCCCAAAATATCAAATTTTTCACCAGACCTGTCAAGTGTGCAAAAAATCTCCATCTTTTGAGAATGCTTAAGTCCTCAAAAAGGAAATTCATTTGGGAGAAAAAATGTATTGCAAAAAGAACTAGAGAATGCAATTCCTGAAGAAATTGCTAGTGGGAATGCTTTATGCTGAAAATCTGACGCTAAACTGCTATGCTGAAATTTAATGTGTAAGAAGAAAGTGAAGAATTTAGATTGAAATGATACATGAACACTGGGGGCTTGAATGTGTGATGAGAGAAGAAAATAAATTAAAAAGGCTTGGAAAAGCAGCAGAATATTTGAACTGCAAACTTCTGAACTAACTTGATGGCGAATGATCTGTCACCATGGCAACGGCATTTGTCGACACCCCATACTATGCTTAGATGCGTTGACGGCTGCATCGTTACCAAACCTGTGAAGTTTTGGGGCGTTTGGAGCAGTTTCACTGAAGTTATGAGAAAACCGTGTTTCATGGCGAGCATTGTGTTGCCATGGCAACGGCATTTGAAGAAATTTCTAAACTGTCCCGTAAATGTCTTCACGGCTGGACTGTTAGCACACATGTGAAGTTTGAGCACTTTTTGAACATTTTCATAGGAGTTATAGCGACATCATGTTTTATGGCGAGGGATGCGTTTCCATGGAAACGGCATATGGTGAGATCTCAGATTTGGCGTAGAGCTGTTGAGGCATGGACCGGTGATATACAAGTGAAGATTGGGGGACGATTGGACCGTGTCCATTGGACTTATAGCGACATCATGTTTTATGGCGAGGGATGCGTTTCCATGGAAACGGCATATGGTGAGATCTCCGATTTGGCGTAGAGCTGTTGAGGCATGGACCGGTGATATACAAGTGAAGATTGGGGGACGATTGGACCGTGTCCATTGGACTTATAGCGACATCATGTTTCATTGCGAGTTGTCCGTCGCCATGGCAACGGCATTTGATGATACCCCATACT
>NW_011359220.1:2500-5248 GCF_000735185.1 Notothenia coriiceps
CCACTCTCACAATGTGCCCGTGTCTTCGTTCTTATTGAAGTCTTATCCCAGGAAGAAATGATATGGATTTAGAGGTATATCCATCCCAAACTAGTTCTTGATCTGGCGTCGAAATGACCCCCCAAAAAAGTTAAATGTCAAGGTAAGACCACAAAACATGAGTGTACAGTATGTCCTGCAATTATTTGTAACATTTCAAGCATAATAAAGAGAGAATTATAATTTAATTCATGGATTAAATGCGAAAAAGCATTTATCTGAGCATCATTGTGGATTAAATCTACAAAAGGACAGACTTTACATAGTGATTGAACAAACGTTTACTCCATATTCCACAGATAGAGACGGAAAGAATTCAGCTTTCAAACGGCACCCTGTCACATCTTTGCAAACTGCAAAGCTCCCGCAATACCAAACAGAAAGAAAGTGGCTGTGACAAATGCAGCACGGCCTTGTTCCGGGATCAGCATGGAGAATTCATTTGTGATCTAAAGGCTTTCTACAGGGAGAGTGACACAGGCAGGGGTTAAGCTGACTCTGTATCATGCCCAGTGACACGGAGGGAAGAGGATGTAGGAGTAAAGCTTCAACTAGATTAGATACATTTTACCAAAATAAGTGTATTTGATATAGTGTGCACCGCCTTCATGGATTTGCAAACACTAGCCGGGACATTTTGGATTCAGTTGTTAGTTTTTAACAAAGATTTTCAGGAGAAAAATGTCAACCAATTATTGAAAGCACCAGGAAACCCTGAATTCAAAGCATTCATCTCAACATGTTTTCCCCCCTTGAGTTAGTGTGTCAGCAGGATGTCTCAATAAGCTAATTATTAGATTTGAAGATTGTGGGCTTTAGATAATGAGCGTCTGTAACCATTGCTATAAAAAATGCGCTGATATTTTTGAAATCCAGGCAACATATTTTCAGTCAGGTTCAGGATTTGTGGTTAAAATGTGAAGGACGTGTTTGATGTTTTTATTTTTATAAGCAAGTTGGATTATATTATCATAGGCGATCTGGAAATGCCTTGGAGGGCTTTCTGTTGGCAAGTGTTTCCCTCTGTGGATTGGGAGCACACACTTTTCTTCTGCACCCATTTAGCATTTCGGTGCCTGGCTGTGAACCTGACCGTCCTCCCAAGATCATTTAATGTAATTTGCTCTCTGTGGTTTAAATTAGGTAGCATTGTAGTGATTTTTCTCCTTCGGCTTAAAAGGACATCAGTTTCTTCTTTGGAGGATCTTTTGTGGCACAAGTACTCCCAACTGCTTCCTTCTATTACTAAATTGTCAGAGCACCATGGCACGGAGCGCCCTGCTTTCTTTTGAAGAGGAAGAAAAGAGGTGATTTGATTGAACAGCGATGCAGGTGCACTGTGCGCCTCTGACCATGAAATTACCAAAAATCAGTATCCGCACCGTGTGCTCCATTGATTCATGAAAGCCAAGCTCTTGGTCTTAACACTGAAGGCAAACAGCTAAAAGCAAACCGCCCGTTTTTGTCCGGATTCAGCCGCATCGCGTTAATAGCTTTCTAGTGTCGGTGATTCAGTTATGCGGAGTTTGACGCCGGCCAGGGAGAAGTTGAAGGCTGCGATTCTCATTTGTTGATTGTTACCGGCAGAGGGTGGACACCCGCCAAGAGAGAGGGCGATCATCAGTCTGAGTAGCACAGCCCGATGCTACTACTGCCAGAACTTCAAGACAGCAACTAAATCTATCCTTCAAGGGCAAATCAAAAAGGGCCTAAGTAAGCCGCCGCATACTGACGACTGTGTTCTGGGCTAGTAAATGCATTAGGTTGTTTTACTGCAGAGAAATCAATTTGCGCTTAATAAGCATTGCATTTTTCTCCGTAGCTTTATTGAAATACTGTTTTCAATGTCAGTTAGTGTTGTTGCCGTACCGCGAAAAGGAGATAATTCAGTTTCAGATGTTGTTTTCCGGCTTTTTTCCCTGGTTGCATTAATTTCTTCTGATCCTGAGTTTCTTCTCCCAATTGCGAGGCTTGCTGCGAAAACACAAGTTTTCCTTCTCTTATTAATAATCAAGGTATTTTCTTTCAGCACTTTAAGGTAACACCTCTCCTGACATCTCCACTTCTCCACCTTTAAATAGAAGTCTTATTATGCAGAGTGAAACACAAGACAGGTGTTGAAACACTACGTCTGACAGTTAACAAGACTGAAACCGAAAGCACCCACAATTATCACCGTCTGCACACTGCATATTCAAACCTGCTATACTGTGTGTTTCTCTCCTGCTCGTTCACACTTGTTAGCAGAATACTATGTGCTGGAGAGCTTATTGTGTACAGAGTTTAATGCCGCCAGTATATTTCATCCTGGGAATTCAGCAACAACAGACGTTTTTCAGGGCGTGGCAAGGATACAGCTAGCCAGAGTGACTAAGGGAGAGTCAGAGGGACAGCACCAGCCTGCATTAATCCATTAAGGTCTGCAACAAGGAGGGGTTTAGGGTGAAGCAGGGCGGGAGGGGTTCATGACAATTAGCCGGCTCTCTGCTTTCAGAATCAGCAGCAGAGACTGAAACACACTTCTGAGGTCCAGCCCTTGAAGCTCTGGTACCGCGGGAGACTGTGACGCACTACCAGAACCACAAAGTGTGTGTGTGTGTGTGTGTGTGTGTGTGTGTGTGTGTGTGTGTGTGTGTGTGTGTGTGTGTGTGTGTGTGTGTGTGTGTGTGTGTGTGTGTGTGTGTGTGTCCATCTATCTATATATAGATC
>NW_011359221.1:0-3166 GCF_000735185.1 Notothenia coriiceps
AAAAAAAATCCCACTTTTGGTCTTTGCACATCAAGGTCAAACCCTTGACACGTGCCCTCACACATATGCTCATAAGCATTATGGTTTAATCACACACATGCACATCAGCACACACTCTCGCCTTCAGCAGTTTGTCATAGACTTAGAGGCTAAGATGCCCATTAAACACACACATATGGCAGCACACACTCCATCAAAAAACTTAATGACAAGCTTGGATCTTGCTCAACATAGAAAGGATGCATTTTTCTTGCCAAATGCTTTGAAAGAGCCATTTTACTTTAATTTTTTTATATACTAAATATTTTTCTTTCATTACTGACTTTCAGTTTTGTTGCATCTTAAAATCCTCTCCTTTAACAGAAGGTTGAAAGAAATTGTAAGAAAGTTTACACGTGTGTGAACAAGCCTTCTTTTCGCAATATGTGTATCTACAAAGGCACATTTGTCAAATAGATTTTAGTCTTTAATATCCTGAATAGTGCACACTTCATCAAATATCATTATTTTTTTCTTTGCACGTGTATTTTTCTGCCTCCTTATCTGTAGTATTTCTGTCCTTCCCACATGCTTTTTCCCTGAGACGAAGCTTTACAAAGCAAAGGGAGACGGGTGTGTAATGAGCTCCTCAGCCATATTACTGACTACACACACGCAGAGCAAAAGCCACCTGTGTGTGTATGTGTGTGTTTCTGTGTGTGTGTGAGCGTAATAGCCTGCGGCGCCGACTGCATGATCGCTGCCGTAGAGGCAGGAGGGATTTCATCTGGCTCTGAATGAAACACTTTTGAAACTAAAGGCAGTAGTAGGCTGCCAAAACACACACACACACACACACACACACACACACACACACACACACACACACACACACACACACACACACACACACACACACACACACACACACACACACACACACACACACACACACACACACACACACACACACACACACACACACACACACACAGTCGTAGCTGAGAGTACAAATGCACACAGACAAGTCAGATAACATGCATGGTTAGAACTTAAATTAAATTGCACATGAGACAGAAAACACAGAGGCACCCTTTACAAAACATCACACAAACTGTACAAACCAACACACCTAGTAAAGTGTGTGTTTATTTGCCCGAAGCTAAACATATACTGTGCTTTACTCGCGCTGTTTACCCCAGCGGACAAAATCTATTTATCACCATTCACGTCATTTCAGTATTCACCTACATATAAAATACTGGAATAACATATGAATGGCATCCAACCCAAAGAGCAAACAACCAATCACTGGCCTGGTTGCGAGAAAATTAGCACATGAAAAAATGTAAATGAATGGATGTTGTCATCAACTGACGTTATATAAGACTAGAAGAGGGTTCATACATTTAAGGATTAAGTGGGGCCAATTCTCTTAGTGGATATAAGTGCAGAAGAAGAAGATGCAACAAGAGTATGTACTTGAGTAAACCAGTTGAAGCTCTAATGGCAACAAAAATGTAGACAAATATAAAAACGTTGTATGTTAGCGGATGTCGAAGTCACATGCTTCATATGACATAATCACATTTAAATGCCAGTTATTTTAAATAAAATCACGCATTTCTCTTGGTCTGATATTTCTTGGTAAATTAAGTAAAAAATGCAAGGAAATATATATTTGTTTTTTCTATTTGAAGACATTTTAATGCTGAAATCCTATGTATTGTACCGTTAAATTGCGGTTTAAGGTCTGCAAAAACGAGTGTTCATTTCTGTGTGTGTGTGTGTGTGAGAGAGAGGCACACACTGTATGTAGCGGTTGCTGCGTTAAGCTGCAACCCTGTGGAGTTGCAGTCCTGTGGAGGTGTAGCAATACGGCGCTCACACTGAGCTAAAGACCCCCCACAGGTGCCGCGTCCCTCAACAGACCTTCACTGTCACACGCATGCTTAGACGCGCAATCGCACAAACAAAATCAGTGTTGCTCCAAAAGCAAGGAAATGCGATAACTCTGCACTGCGTAAATGATTTCTTATGGTGAGTAAAGTTAAATTGTTATATGAAAGTTTGTTAGTGTGTCGGGGACACCCTGGGAACCAAGAGGGGACGTAGCATACACTGCCATCTGTTTTGTAGCCTGATAATTAGGACACAGTCTGAGCAGCAGAAGCCAAGTTTGCCCTAATGCAATATATTATGTCACACACACACACACACACACACACACACACACACACACACACACACACACACACACACACACACACACACACACACACACACACACACACACACACACACAGTTGTTGGCAGGGTTATAGGAAGAGTACTTAAAAACAGTGAGAATCTTTAGAAAAAAAGTCAGAATATTTAGGAATGAGTTAGATTTTTTCCTGAAAAGTGAGATTTTTTTTAAGAAAACGTCATCTCAGAATCCCATGAAGTAGATTCAGGCAATAGACGTATAGATTCACACTTAAAGTATTATCCTACAGAACAGTACAGCTTGCAGAGAAGAGATAACTTCTGATCCTTTTACTAACACTGTAATCCTGCTAGTTATCCCTTCACTTTAGAAAGTAACCTTCTCTTGTATCGTGATTACACACCCTGGTTACTGGTCACTTTGGAGTCACTCAATCTTCTTTTTGCTGATCATTAAATCCTGATTGCATTTGAAATAAATAAGTAACTTGTGGTTTGCTAATCGTTTCGGCATCCAAATTCAGATCCCATCCCTCCCCCTGCTCCGCTCTGCTGACCCTTGATATCGGGCGATGTCACTTTGGTTTTTGAAATGCAGGCAGAAATAATGATGTGAGTTTGACCTCATTACACAGAGATGTTGAAGCTCTGCACATCTGAACATCTGGCGAGACCATAAGAGGGAACTTAATGTGAAATGTGCTTCACAAAATGTAACTGGAATTAAAATATTTCAGGAGAAAGCGCAAAAAAACAACAGTTAATTACAATTATCCAACAGAAGAATGGAAATAAAATGTCCAACAACAATCTAAGGTAAAAACAACAACAATTTTGATAGTAAGAAAATATTTATAAACATAAACACACATTAATATGTAAATACAACAGTGTAATCACATTACAACATGTGTGTGTGTGTGTGTGTGTGTGTGTGTGTGTGTGTGTGTGTGTGTGTGTGTGTGTGTGTGTGTGTGTG
>NW_011359222.1:0-2150 GCF_000735185.1 Notothenia coriiceps
CCCAGGTTATGAAATATTTCTCCTGTTATCTGCGGGTCATTATCTCCGCATTTGCTCCGATTCTCTCGCAGTGAAACTTGTAAGAACACACGAATAACAACACAACTCTGTTTGGATCCGCGGGGCCAGAACGTACGGAAAGAGAAGTCTCATCTAATATTGTTTTCTGGAATCTGCTTCGTGAATGAACTCTCTCTCGGGAATAACAAGATACAGAGAGCACATTTGTTTCCAAAGCCTGCCAGAAACAAAGATGGCAGGGGGAGAGTAGCACACCAGATCTCAGTCTGCGGCTTAATTAGCGGCCCAGCGTTGGCTCGGAGAAATCTGTGTTTGCCGGTCTCATCTCACGCTGTGAACGAGGCACTCGCAGATGTCTGGAATTCATGGAAAGCTAATTGTCTACCGCACTTTGCTGGCTTGTTAGGCCTTTGATTCTCTTTCCCACTTCTTCTCCTTCTCCGTGGTCCTTCGCTTCATGTCCTCCTCCATTCCTCTCTCATTTCTCGCCTCTTCTATCCTCGATATATCAGAGAGCCAATCAGCATCACTGTCATTGTTTTTCAGGCCTTTTTAACAGCTGTTGACTTGACAGCACATGTCATGATTTCTGCTTTATTTAATAGCTGACGCTGTAATCATTTCTGTTTCTCAAAAAATAAAATGCAAGTGTTGCTGTAGATGTAATCAGAGACGTAATGATGTGAGAGGTTGTCTGCCGGGTTCATTTTTAGAACAATCAGTCTGACAGCGCCTGAATGTAAATCCTGTTGTCGCAATCTGTCTTTGTCTCTGAGTCTTTTATTGGCTTCTTATTTGTATTTCTATTTCACTTTCTTTTCTTTTCACCTTATTTTGTTGTCTCAGTTGCTTGGTATATTCTACTTCTCTTTCTCATCTCCATTTTTTCCTTCCTTATTCTTCATCTACTTTTGATCCACTCACCCCTCCTTGCTGTGACCGTGTTTTCATTTTGATTTCGAGCACATTATTAGCCCTGTCTCTGACAAATAGCAGCACGCTTAACTTAAGTCAATTAAAGGCAATATATTTGTTATTAAAATGATTTATATTCATCCAGTCCACCTGCGTTAGTTTGATTAATATACAAGTCATGCAAATAGCAATTTAAACGTTTGATAATGTGACAGAATTAATACAAATATATGAATTACTTTGCTTTTACTTTGCATCCGTGCTAATTCCCTTCTTACCTATCTCTACACATGTATCTACTGCCCCCAACATATTCCTGTAAAAAATTAGTTTTTGAGGAACGATAACAACAACATATTTTTTGTTATTTCCATAGTTTAAAAAAATATATATGGAAAAACTGACATTATGATTGTTAAACCTGATCATCATCCATAATCAGCTCCATATAATCAGTGGTGTAAAGTAACTGGGAACACGCAAGTACTTAACTTAATTTTGAGTTACTGGTACTTTACTTGAGTATTTCCATTTTATTTTACTTTATACTTCTACTCAAATACATTTTGGATCGGATGTTTTCATAATATTTTGTTTTTTGTTGTTGTTGATGAAGGCTGAAGCACATCTTTGCAAATACAGTATAATATTGTATTGCAATATTAAATAAAGTTAATCTAATTTATTTTTAGTAGATACAATTTTCTCTGATGCTAGACTTAAGGACAACACAACAGTTCAATAAATTATCCTTCATATCGTTTTTATTTTTATTTTTAAAACACAAATGAGAGAGAACATTTACATCAGTTTTTGAGTACATTCCTGTGAGCAGAGGCAGTCATTTGCTGCTTCATTTAACAATCATTTAGCATAGTTAGCTAATTGAAACACACGCAGAGACACGCAAACAAACCTCCGTCAGTAATTATACGGTCAACAATCATTTAATCTGGTTCAAGTGAGAGAATCAGGACAATTAACGTAACAACACGAGTGCCATTGTCTGGAGGAATCAGTCACACCTCCCTGGGGGACATGACACACACACACACACACACACACACACACACACACACACACACACACACACACACACACACACACACACACACACACATACACGCACACACACACACACACACACACCCTCACACTCCTTGTATGGTGTTCTGGGGGCCCGAGGCTCTACAGTTTCAGGGTCTAACTTTATC
>NW_011359223.1:0-2622 GCF_000735185.1 Notothenia coriiceps
ATAACAGACTTTGTTGATTTACCAACAGTTGATTTAAAAAATCTAATCAATTTCAGTCCAACTCTCTCAATAACCTTGGAAGGTTATTGAGAGAGTTGGACTGAAATTGATTAGATTTTTTAAATCAACTGTTGGTAAATCAACAAAGTCTGTTATNATACATCAAACTTGCACACTCATTTGAAAAGGCATCACCCGAACGTGAATATCACCGGTACCAAAAGAAAAAAGACTGAAGTGCAAACCCAACTCCCACTAGCATTTAAGCCTCCACCACTCGCAAAATGTTCAGACCGAGCCAAAGCTATTACAAACGCCAAATATCCTTATGTTGCCATGTTAGCAAAGCGCTACCTGGCTGTATCTGCTACCTCTGTCCCTAGCGAGGGTGTTCTCCACAGCAGGAGACATTGTTAGTGCCAGCAGATCTGCCCTTTCGGCAAGCAATGTGGACAATTTAATTTTTCTTTAAAAAACATGAAAATACAATGACAAGCAAGTCATAATGTCAAACTGGCTGCTTAGGTACTAGTACAGTACAGTTCAAATACAGATTATTTCAGCTCATCAAAATGCTGCACCTTAATGTTTATTTTATTGTATTTTGTATTTATTTGTACGTACCGAACCGAAATGTTTCTGAACCGTTACACCCCTATCCTTAAGTAAACAAAGTAGTCCAATGAAGGCCTTTCAGGCAGGGGGGGGAGTTTGTGGGAGAGAAACTCCCTCTGGAGGGAACACAGGGAATTTAGCCTTTGCAGACCATTTACATTTAACAAAACATATAGAACACACTACAGGAGGGGAAAACTCAAAAAAGAAGAACAGGGCCCCTTTAAGGTTGTTTGTGATTTGGCATGATAACAATATATTACAATTGATAATGACAAGGAAGTTAGAAATTATGTTTAAATTATGTAACAAAGTGCTATGCCTTTATACTCTGGATGCATACAATGAAGGCCGTTAAGTCAAGAGGCTGCAGCAAATCATGGAGAAATCAACTGTGAAATTAAAGAATTCTAAAAGGACATTTCAAAGCTCACATAAAATGATACAAGAATAAACGTTTCAGGAGTATTTATACTTATTTTACTGTAAGTTTTGCATTATACTTGGAATTGGCCAGAATCAGGTCCATTGATGCAATGCATAGACACATTTTAATAAAATAATTTCAGGACATCTGCTTTAGTCTTCATTATAAAACATTTCAGTGAATAGGTCAGTGGGTTTATGGAACAACACAACAAGCCCCGGGCTTTTCCGTTTCCTATTGATCAGTTCAGAACGGAAAACAGCCTTTCTCTGTCAGAGTTGCTTTCCAAGAACTTCAAAGTCATCTTATTGACATGTTGTAGTTGTTCATTTACTTTGTGTGGAAACAGGAATCAGACATACTGTATTTATTCCTTGTTTGCATCTGCATTTATTGATATTCTAATCTTGTATTCATTGATTAATAATATATGATTATGGTGTATTTAATCACCTGAAATATCAAACCTGATCAACCTGACAACTATTAAACGACAAATGATTAAACATAAGCGGTACAAAAACTGGCAGGGTTGGGAGGGTTACCTTAAAAATGTAATCAGTTTTAACTGCTATCTACAGTGTAAAAAAAAAAGTGTAATCATTAACCAAGATATTTATTGTCAAAAATGTGTCCGATTAGGTTATAGGCTAGGCTTCAGAATAGTACAGTTTACAAATGCTCTTTTAGGTTAATTAGAAGCAAACACATTATTTCAGTTTTATAATTCAGGTGTTCACCCATTGCATTTAAACAGCATTTAAAATAAAGAAAAATGAAAGTAGCCTAAATTAAAAACTGAAAAGAATTCACGCAGAATGTGCAACTATAATATATATATATATATTTATTATAAAATATATTATAACATGTATTTCTGCTAGTAATCCCTTTTTCTTTTTTTTTACCAATAATCTGATGACGCATTTTTTAAAAGGATCTCTAGGTAATATTCTGATTACGTAATCCTGTCACATGTAAGCCATTAGTCCCCAAGCCTGCAAACTAGGGATCATGAGCCTACCTAAATATTGAATAAACACATAGGAAATAATATATAATAAGTAGGGCCGGGACTCGATTAAAAAAATTAATCTAATTAATTACAGGCTTTGTAATTAATTAATCGCAATTAATCGCATTTTTAATCACATATAAATATTTGACCTGAGAACAGTGAGAAGCAATTTTTTTCACATGGATTTTAGTATACCATTGAATAATGACTGAATACATAAGCTTAAGCAACAAAACATTGTTTATTTTTTTCAAGGATGTACTTAACCAAGACCAACAGAAAAGTGCAATTTTTGCCATAAAGTGTAGCAATAGCATATTTAGGAATATAGTACATTTCAGAGATTCAGGTAGCCTATAGGTAGGTAGACCTTCTGTAAACTATAACACTTTGTTTTTTAAGTATAACACAATACTTTCAAGTACATTCAGAACATTGGAAACCCTGACTATTAGAAAACATCTCTCTGTTGCTTCAGAGGCCATAACAGACTTTGTTGATTTACCAACAGTTGATTTAAAAAATCTAATCAATTTCAGTCCAACTCTCTCAATAACCTTGG
>NW_011359223.1:2819-3048 GCF_000735185.1 Notothenia coriiceps
TACTTAAAAACAAAGTGTTATAGTTTACAGAAGGTCTACCTACCTATAGGCTACCTGAATCTCTGAAATGTACTATATTCCTAAATATGCTATTGCTACACTTTATGGCAAAAATTGCACTTTTCTGTTGGTCTTGGTTAAGTACATCCTTGAAAAAAATAAACAATGTTTTGTTGCTTAAGCTTATGTATTCAGTCATTATTCAATGGTATACTAAAATCCATGTGAA
>NW_011359223.1:4627-5067 GCF_000735185.1 Notothenia coriiceps
GGGTGTAACGGTTCAGAAACATTTCGGTTCGGTACGTACAAATAAATACAAAATACAATAAAATAAACATTAAGGTGCAGCATTTTGATGAGCTGAAATAATCTGTATTTGAACTGTACTGTACTAGTACCTAAGCAGCCAGTTTGACATTATGACTTGCTTGTCATTGTATTTTCATGTTTTTCAAAGAAAAATTAAATTGTCCACATTGCTTGCCGAAAGGGCAGATCTGCTGGCACTAACAATGTCTCCTGCTGTGGAAAACACCCTCGCTAGGGACAGAGGTAGCAGATACAGCCAGGTAGCGCTTTGCTAACATGGCAACATAAGGATATTTGGCGTTTGTAATAGCTTTGGCTCGGTCTGAACATTTTGCGAGTGGTGGAGGCTTAAATGCTAGTGGGAGTTGGGTTTGCACTTCAGTCTTTTTTCTTTTGGTA
>NW_011359224.1:0-1412 GCF_000735185.1 Notothenia coriiceps
TGTGTGTGCGCGTGTGGGCATGCGTGTGTGTGTGTGTGTGTGTGTGTGTGTGTGTGTGTGTGTGTGTGTGTGTGTGTGTGTGTGTGTGTGTGTGTGTGTGTGTGTGTGCAGGCTTAAGAGATTCATTGAAAGAGTGTGGGCTGAGAATGTCATAACCTTGCACTCATAGGATGGGTGGAGTCTCCAGACATTGTGGAGACAGAGGTTATATATTTGTGAAAGAAATATCTCATGAACAACGATTGTAAGTCCCCTACATTACTTTTCAGATGAGTAAAGTTTTACAATATCGTATTGAAGAAGCATGCGTCTGTTTGCATGGAAGTTGTGTTTTTATGGGTGATTTTTATCAGTTTAACAAGTGATGAGTAACTGATATAGCAACTTCACAGTAACTGCAATACTTACTCAGAAAATACAGTCACTTTTATGTTATATTGATAGATAAACTTGACCAAGGCTACAAGATAAGACATGTTGTGACTTCAGTGAAGTTGTTCTATAAACTTTGAGAGTTAATGACGTTTTGACAATGTAAAGTAAATCTGCATCCCTTCTCAAGACACCTTGGAAGTAGGTGAAGTCGTGCCATAAATCCCACTCTTTATAGTTAAAGGAAATGGTGTATTCTCACTTAAAATAGGCTGACTATACATGTAGGCTTTCAAGAGGAAATGCATGTCTTATTTGATCCATCAGCTACTTTTGTGTTTCGTGAATAGTTGTTTTTTATGTTACTTTATACTTTATTTGACTACATTTTGAAGTAAGATATATACTTCTTACCCCAGTGCATTTATCTGTCTGCATATCTAACTTTTAACACAAAATAAACAAATAGATTATACAATTTTATAAGCTCCCTAAGTTGTCTAGCAATAGTTACAATTATGGGCACCTTTATCAGATGGAGCAATACACTACACGGCTCTACTGATGTTTGATATTGTGTAACTTCTCCACAGGTCTCTCTGTCTGGAAAGCATGATAAGATCTACCTTCGGGCACGGGAGAGCACAGCTGCCAGTCAGGCTTTCCTCTTTCTCCATCACTTGCTCATCCCACCCCCTCTATCATACACACACACACACACACACACGCACGCACGCACGCACGCACGCACGCACGCACGCACGCACGCACACACGCACACACACACACACACACACACACACATTCACACGACACCCACAGGGCCGGTTTTTGGCATAGGCGGTCTCCTAGGGCGGCAGCTCTGGGAGGGGAAAAACACTTTTGACCGTTGGTGCTCATCCTAATTTTTGGCCTAGATGTAACAACATTCATAATTAAAGGTGACCTATGCAAAATGCACTTTTGTACGTCTTTTATACATGAATATGTGTCCCCGGTGTTCCAGGGAACTCACCAAGTGTCAGAAAACACAACCCTCT
>NW_011359225.1:0-2102 GCF_000735185.1 Notothenia coriiceps
CGCCACCTCAGTGGGACAGAGAGATATGCTTTGGCCATGGGTGACAGCAGTGGGTCAAACTGTGCATGGTCTCTCCACCACTTCAAAAACAATACAGTTTTTGCCAAGAAGGTGAGGCTTATTGACAGGGCGAGATATAAATATATTGTTGGTACTTGTCAATGTCTCTAGGTGTGTAAATGTAGCCCTGTAAATACGATGTCCTTTTGTGTTATCTGTTGTTTTATGTTCATGTTGTAACCTACTTGCTGCCATGTTGGACAGGTCTCTCTTGAAAAAGAGATCGATTATCTCAATGGGACCACCGGGTTAAATAAAGGTTTAAAAAAAAAAAGTGTTTAAAAAATAATATATATTTTTTTAATTAATTAATTTTTTTTAAATCGCGGTAGATTTTGTCAGTCTCACGACGGTATTGGGACGTTTATTTACCGCGATACCGCGATATTCGGTATATCGTTACATCCCTAGTTTGTACAGAATAACAGTATGACAATACAAGGAAAAACTTCCAGAGAAAACCCACAGTTTAAAGGGGAAAATGGGAGAAACCTCAGGGAGAGCAACAGAGGAGGGATCCCTCTCCCAGGACGGACAGACGTGCAATAGATGCCGTGTGTAAATCGAAGAGATAATACATTACAATAGAGAAGGTAGATATGACCACAGTCGAACAGAGCAGAACCAGGACTGCTCACCCTCTGTGTGGGCCACTGCACTCAGCTGCCAGGCTTTGAAGTGTCCGTCCTTGCTGGTGGAGACCAGCATGGTGGTCTGGCTTTCGGCAGCGTGGCAAAAGCACATGTCTGTAATCCGGGCCTCGTGGGGGGTCGAGATAGTCGTGTTCAGCACAAAACTGCAGGTGATACCATAAGCATGATATAGGGTTGTAAAAATAAAATATTCATACTAAACACTGACCTTTCCTCAACAGTGTGATTCACAAAACTACAATCTTGAAGACACTTTTGGAAAGTCTAATATTGAATTGTATCCGTTTAAATGAAACACCAGAATATAGAAATGTCAGATGTAGTTTCGCTGTCCGTACCTCTGTGTTTGTTCATCAAATGCCCACAATTTCAAGTTAAGCTCCAGCTCAGCAGCTTTCTGATTTCTTTCTTCTACTGTTGCCATCCAGCTGCCAGAGGCATCAAAAGCTGCCTTGACCACCTCAAACTGCTCCAGGCCCGACTCATGGATGTACTCCTGCTGCACTATATCCAGCTGTGGGAAACACAGCAGATGACAAACCTCAGGATTATGTTATTAAAACAGTAAACTGTACTACTGGACTCAGTAGACTGTAAAAATGTGGCGTAAAACTGTAAAAAAGGCAATTTATGACTGCCGGACAACAAAAATACTAATGCACAACAATCAGAGATATTTCATCATAAAGCAGATCAAATAAAACTGTTAACTTGATTATAATTAAAGACTTAGTTGAAAATTGTTGAAAACAATTGGGAGAACTCAACAAAAAATATAACCTAGGTCTAGTTTAAATGCTCAAATGTTACATACATGTTTATAAATTCAAAGATAATTCACAATGAGGATCAGTATATACAGGACTGTCTCAGAAAATTAGAATATTGTGATAAAGTTCTTTATCTTCTGTAATGCAATTAAAAAAACAAAAATGTCATACATTCTGGATTCATTACAAATCAACTGAAATATTGCAAGCCTTTTATTATTTTAATATTGCTGATTATGGCATACAGCTTAAGAAAACTCAAATATCCTATCTCTAAATATTAGAATATCATGAAAAAGTATACTAGTAGGGTGTTCAACGAATCACTTGAATCGTCTAATTAACTCGAAACACCTGCAAGGGTTTCCTGAGCCTTGAAAAACACTCAGCTTGGTTCAGTAAACTAAATCACAAGTATGGGGAAGACTGCTGATCTGACTGCTGTCCAGAGGACCGTCATTGACACCCTCCATCAGGAGGGTAAGACACAAAAAGAAATTTCTCAAAGAGCAAGCTGTTCACAGAGTGCAGTTTCAAAGCACATCCACAAAAAGTCTGTTGGAAGGGGGAAATGTGGCAGGAAACGCTGCACAACCAAGAGAGATGACCGCAGCCTTAA
>NW_011359226.1:0-2049 GCF_000735185.1 Notothenia coriiceps
ACTTTACAACAAATACAAGTGCACAAATAAAATAATCACACAAGGGGAAATGTCAGGAGTCGTGCTCCGCTCAGACTAGAAGGCCAGAGAGAAGTTGTGAGTTTGACCCCTGGGCCGACCTCACAAGAATTCTGACTTGTTGCTACTGGCCTGCAGAGATTGAGCGGCTGTTAGCTTGTTCTGTTAGCATGAGCCTCATTAGAGCTATCCCCCAATGCTGTCAGATAACAAGCTGGTGTGGTTGTATCTTTATTACTTTATGTAGGAGTCACAGCTGCTTACTCAGCCAGGGAGTTGGCTAGCTCTCAGAGCTGCCACTCATTACTTGACAGAGATTGATAAGCCTCGTCCTCCTCGTCCTCCTACGCATTGTTTATCAGCTCTGCTCTCTTTCTCTCCCCGTCTGGAGGTTTGATTTGTACTATGTGGGTGGTTGTGCACTTAAATTAGACACAAATCCAGACAGTGACCCAGACGCTGTACCGAAGTTTCCGACATTTATTTTCAGTCCTTTAGCAGTACATGCCCCATAAATACGTCTCTCAGCAGTGTGTGGTCAGGGCTGGATGTGAATGGTGCTGTTGTGAATCTTCTTGTGTGTTTTCTGTCTGTGTCTGTGTGTGTGTGTGTGTGTGTGTGTGTGTGTGTGTGTGTGTGTGTGTGTGTGTGTGTGTGTGTGTGTGTGTGTGTGTGTGTGTGTGTGTGTGTGTGTGTGTGTCCTCTGCGCTCTGCGCTCTGCCTTTGATTGTAGCTGCCCTGACAAGCTGAAATGGTTTCCTGTGGCTCCGAGCCAGCCAGCTGGATAAGCAGCGAGGGGAGGTTCTGAATATGTCCACTTTGTGTTTGAGGTCCTCTTTAACCTCCGACCCAGATCAGCGTTCTTTGGCTAAAAGCCCTTAGAGTTGTCTGTGTGTAGACCATAGACTGTAACAAGTGGACGTAATCATCTTGACGTCATCCATTGGTTTGAGGACTAGTGTTTTGTAGACCAAGTTTGGCCTTTTGGTTGACGCAATCTTGGTTTTAAGGATGTGACACGAGAACAAACCAAACTGAGTCCAACTAAACAGTAAAGAAGATATTTCTAAGCAGATCAGAATATATCAGTTAACTTTCATCAACCAAGAAAAAACTTTCAAAGGGATAAAGTTTAAGTTGTAAACACCAACAAGACAACACTGTGAAAGGGACACAGTTTAATTTCAAAACACAGACAATACCCAAATGGAGCACTGTGGTACGCCCTAAACTATACCCTGCTTAATCACCTATTTGAGTCTTTGTAGTTATTTACATAATAGTCTTTATTCTGTATTCAATAGGACTTGTTAGTAAAAATTGACACCAAAAACTCATTAAGAAAACTCTATTGAGATAAATCTATTGAGAAGTAGGGTCATTTTTTCTTAGATTTCTATACAATCTGAGTTCTTTTTGCAATAAGCTGAGTTTCAAAGGTTGTATTTTGTATATGCACAAAAGCTACACGGTCGTTTCAACATTAAGCTTTTAAGTCCCAGGCTCCTCCAACAGTGCAACGTTCAATATACTTCAGATCTAAAAGAAAAAGACATCAGGTGGTGTAAGAAAATAGTTAGAATACAAGAAAATTATCGAAAAATAAGAAAAAGAATCCTGCTTGAAATTCCTTTTTCAGACCCATACGTTGCAGCATTGTGTATACGAAGTACAATGCCTAAATAAACGTAACTTGTGTATTCCAATGAATCCATATCCCTCCGTCTAGCATAAAAGTAAGATTTGAGGTAGCTTCCTGAAACTCATGCCCCTTTCACACCAACGCGGTTCCAGGCCCGGTTCGGAGCTGGAGCTTGAAAAGCACCGTTTTTTCCTGTTCACACCGCAGCGGAGCCGCCTCTAAGCTCCGGAATCTGGTTTGTTTCAAGCACCAAAAAGTTGTCGGTCTAGAAAGCAGGCACCGCATACGTCACGCTTACGTCGGAGGCGGGGGCAGGGGCATCAGTTTTAATGTTATACCATAGTAATTAATGCTGCAAAGTTGGGTATTTTGAGCTTGGCGCATGCAGA
>NW_011359227.1:0-1865 GCF_000735185.1 Notothenia coriiceps
CGTTTTTATCGTTTTAATGCCATTGAAAACAACTTTTGATCATAATAACAGCTAAAGGTAAGCATCTCCGTTTTTTGCTACCTAAAGCTAACTTCATCACCTGTCTCTGCCTCACTTCCTCCATAACGTCCGCAATTCTCATTGGTCCCTCTTCTTTAGCGAAGACCAGGAAATTATGGATACACAGATCGTGTTAAAATCAATAGGCACACAATGACTCAAAACAATAATGATCACGTCACCAAACACAGATTAAAACTAAAGTAATGAGCCTGTTTTGAAAATGTAAGAAGTAGAAAGTATTGGAGTAAAGTACTGATACCAGAACAATGTAATTAAGTACAGTAACAAAGTATTTGTAGGCTACTCCACTACTTCCCACCTCTGGACCTCAACAAAGCTTGGATATTTTTAGAATAACAATAAATGTAATAAACTCTTAAGTAATTCGCCTAAAAGTCAATGAAATATCCCTGTTGAACAAACACTTGACATATTTAAAAAAAAAATCAACAGGACAAGTTGAATTGGCTGTGAAAAAAGAAAAGGTGAAAAAGAAGAAGATAAAGTCCTGTGACATTTTAATCTGGGCTTGATGTGACCTCACGGTTTTCTTTGTCAAGCTGATTCTATATTTTTTATTTACGATTTGGGAGATGTAAAGAATCAATGCAAGTTAAGTCCTTTATAGACGACTATTGAATAATGAATAGAATTTTCCCGCTCTTTGTTAATTGCATCTTTCCAACCTTATCCAAACATTTGAAGATCATGTAGATTTAAGTGCATATGTTATGTTTGTATGAACATGTAATGTAATGTTTCAAGCAATTATTGTATTGCTTTACGTAAGAAGTACGAATTATAAGGTAGAACATGTGAGAAATTGTCAAACGTTACCTAGAATTAATATTAATTAATAGTTATCCTGCAATTGCATGCTGTGTTCGATAGAGGGCAGGATGATACAACTATCCAGTATCCAGGGTTTGTTTAAGGTTACTGCCAACTGCAAAATAAGTATTACAAGGCACAGTGAGGTGATTATTGATCCGCTCAGGTCAAGAAAGAAAACTCAATCATTTGAGAGAGAAAGCTTGGTAACTTTGATCATTAGTGACTATCCAGCAGTGATCACACACAGGGCAACAGAACAATGACTGTTTACTGGCGAGAAGGCTCAGAGGTGTGCATCAGTTGACTGTGATGTACCTCATTACTAAGAAAATATGTGGAAGACATTACACTTAAATCTCTTTGCAAACTTTACTTCTAACTATCAACCGTGCTGTTAGATTCAGGAACAGTTGCCAGTTGAAGAATGCCTTCTAACCAATTCATGGCACCTTAACCTTTCCTTTGATATTATTCTGTAACAGAGAAGAAAAGTCTAGAATCTGATCGACAGTGTAGAATTTAGGTATGTTATTCAATTAAAAACATGTCATGGAGAGTGTGGCTTTGTAGATATCAGCAACAGCTTGCTCTCTTTGATCCTTCTCCTCTGACTAATTTCTAAACTGACATTTGACATGACTGATCCTCCATGCAGGTTGCAAATGATTGGTGTGTGTGTGTGTGTGTGTGTGTGTGTGTGTGTGTGTGTGAGTGTGTGTTAGTGTGTGTGTGTAGTGTGTGTGTAGTGTGTGTGTGAGTGTGTGTTAGTGTGTGTGTGTAGTGTGTGTGTGTGTGTGTGTGTGTGTGTGTGTTAGTGTGTGTGTTAGTGTGTGTGTGTGTGTGTGTGTGTGTGTGTGTGTGTGTGTGTGTGTGTGTGTGTGTGTGTGTGTGTGTGTGTGTGTGTGTGTGTGTGTGTGTGTGTGTGTGTGTGTGTGAGAGAGAGAGAGAGAGAGAGAGAGAGAGAGAGA
>NW_011359228.1:0-2724 GCF_000735185.1 Notothenia coriiceps
ACACACACACACACACACACACACACACAC
This sequence comes from Notothenia coriiceps, assembly GCF_000735185.1. NCBI lineage: Eukaryota > Metazoa > Chordata > Actinopteri > Perciformes > Nototheniidae > Notothenia > Notothenia coriiceps. The sequence continues at coordinate 31 of NW_011359228.1, forward strand.
ACACACACACACACACACACACACACACACACACACACACACACACACACACACACACACACCAACACACACACTTGGGGGCGGGCCCACCTGTCACTTTTTATGCATACTAATGTGATTGAAACATTTTTTATTATACACCATAAGGCGCAACAGTGGGGGCTTTTCACACCTGTGAATACACATCACCCCCCTCCTATCGACGGATCTCACACCTAATTGGGATATCACACCTACTTGAGATCTCACACCTCGATCAAAGGGGAGGCGGGACTTAGCTCATTTGCATAATGGGGGGAGGTGTGACCTGTCACTTTTTTATGCATACTAATGTGATGGAAGCAGGATGAATATTACTACTGATCTGCATGGAGGAATGGGCCAAAATACCAGCAACAGTGTGTGAAAACCTTGTGAAGACTTACAGAAAACGTTTGACCTCTGTCATTGCAAACAAAGGGTATATAACAAAGTATTGAGATGAACTTTTGTTATTGACCAAATAAATTATTTAAAAATCAGACAATGTGATTTTCTGGATTTTTTTTCTTCTCATTTTGTCTCTCATAGTTGAGGTATACCTAGAATGAAAATTACAGGCCTCTCTCATCTTTTTAAGTGGGAGAATTTGCACAATTGGTGGCTGACTAAATACATTTTTGCCCCACTGTATGTTAACACCAGTACAACATGTGACTGTTGAGAACATAAATGCATTTAGAATCATTCATAATAAAATAAAGAAATATTTATACAACAAAATACACAATGCATTAAAAAGTACCGTTTATTTAATGGTGGAGATCGCAGACTCCATGTGTCCATCCAGGAGGAAAACACAGAGCTAAACCACACTCTTTAAAACTCAAATCAGTGCCGGGATAATCTCACAAAGACTGCATGATATCAAGAACGGTTAGAACATTTCCCAGAAATTGCAATTGTACCACCACCAGGACAACAAAAGGCAACCTGCTCCACCTTCATCGCCAGTTGCCTAAATGCTCCTCTTCCAAAGTTTTCACATTTAAAAAAAAACCTACAGCTAATTTGAAATCGAAAATTTGATACCCTCAGAGTTGAACACTTTGATATGGAAACCACTGGAAAAGTGGGAAACAAACACGTTTTAAAGCGTTAACATTATTAGAATACATGTGTCTTGTGTTTTCTTTCATGTTTTCTTGGATAAATCAGGACTGCTCTTTATGCTGGAACCATGCAGAGCTTTTAGCTTATATTCACCCGAAAGCTAAACTGTAATAGCCTCCCGAAGTCTTCTTCTCTGGTTTTGGGGATAACCTCCCAATCTGATATGGTTAACAAAATGAAAGGCAACATCACAAGCATAAAAGAAGAAGAAGAAGAAAACTAAAGGACTGTTCTATGCTGACAATAGCATGTTGGTGTTTGGATGAAGATGTCCTGCTTTTGATTTGTATCATTTATTCAATGAACTTGCTCTGCCAATGGGTGAACTCCTGCAAATCTCAATGATGTGTGACATTATGGTCTGTGTGGCTGTAGTTGAGGACTGCTACATTAACTACAGAAATGTGAAGCTGCCTTCTCTATTTGTATTTTTTTATGTGTACATTTGTATTTATTGGCTCTTTTGAATGTGGTGTTTTGAGGAATGCAAAATCAATATTCCTACTTTTAATGTACTTCATTGTTTTTCCATTTAGTTCAATATAAATAAGTATCCTTCTTTTAAATATATAGACATTTTTATTAATTGGGATAAACCCCTTGAGATGCACCATCTCGTTTTCAAGGGGGTCCCGACAATAGCAACAACTTACAGACATACATAAACAAAAAGACAAAATGCAAAACATGACACACAAGACAAACCACATACAGTCTGTTAAGTAAAATTCAAGCAATGCACACAATCATTACAATTTGAGACAGTCGAGCAAATCAGTCTCATCAATATCAGTTAATAAGAAGTACAGACCAGTTGAAAGTGAGATAACAATGCATGTTTAAATATACCCAATGATGCAAGAGATCTAATAGCAGCAGGTAAAGTATTCCAGTCTGTTCGGGCTTTGAACATGAACGCTCTTCTGCCAATCAATTTCTTTTGCAGAGGGGACAGAGAAATACATCTGAACAGAATGTCTAACTTGATGATTTGGTGAGTAGGGTACAACATACTGCTTTAAATAAGGGGGATAGTTAAGATAAATGCATTTAAATATCAGCTGAAGCCAATGCGTGTGTCTTCTTACATTTAAAGAAGGCCATTTAAGTTGGTTATACATTGTGCAGTGATGTGTACGAAAAGGAGAACCAAGAACAAATCTGCATAGTCTGTTGTAGGCTATGTTGAGTGGAGCAAGATCTGATTTATGTGCATTTTGGTAGACAACATCACAATAGTAGTCCATAATCGGAAGAATAAGTTGAGAAGCAATTCTCTTTCGGACACTGAGCGTAAAACAATTGCGAGAGCGTTGTAAGACACCGATTCCGTAATAGACTTGTTGTATTACATGCTTTATATGTAGTTTAAATGAAAGTTCAGAGTCTAGCCTTACACCAAGATATTTAAAGCTATCAACTTTATTCAGAGAAGTGCCATCCTTACATGTTATTACTACATTAGGTTTGGATTTGAGCTTCTGCCTGGTACCAAAGACCATGGTATAACATTTTGTTTTGTTAAGCAGTAGTTTATTGTGT
>NW_011359229.1:0-2862 GCF_000735185.1 Notothenia coriiceps
AGAATGTTTTTCGAGAACGTTATCCTACCTTTCAGAAGAAGATTCTGGGAACCAAAATAAAAGCTTCAGCTGAAAACGTTTTAAGAATAGTAGGGCATAATGTTCTAACAATGTTATCAAAACATTTTAGGAATGTTTTTAGAGAACGTTATCCTACCTTTCAGAAGAATGTTCTTGGATCTGTTAAATATGTTCTTTATTCTCGCGTCCAGGAGAGAAGCTTTAAAATGAGACTAAATGGAGTCTCTGAAAAGATTCAAATGGGATACTTTAATTAAAAAAGGCGCGGTAGTGTTACAGACAGAATATTGTTCAGGCAGAAAACAGCTGTGATCTGGCTCTCATGAGCAAGAGACGAGAGAGAATCCCTCGTCCGGTGCTGTTATATATATCCTCTGCTGGCTCCTCCCCGCCAGCCGGCTCGCATCGTCTCTAATGTCCGTTGTTGCATTTAAACAGAGGATTGGTACTTTTCACATTCAATCATATGCTTAACACGCCTTTTCTCCTCATATTCTCTTTCATCACTTTTCATGTAACACATTCTAAACGCTGTAATCAATACTCTGAAACATATAGAAAATACTTCACGGCTGGTTTGGTTTCCGGATGTTGTCACATGCTACTCTCGTCTGTAAACAATAATGTATTCAAATAAACTGTACTTTCATTTAATATTCAGCATGGTAGTATCTCGACATCTATAGTTGTAGTGTTAAATCAGTAGGTTTCGGTTTTCACAACACCACGTCATTTCGCTACTCAATTCACCTCTTTAGGAAATCGTATATTAGCCACATGCTAAATGCTAACCGTAGATGAAGGATTTTCAGAATAAAAGCTTAACTGCTTGTGCACAAGAATTTCTGGTTTTTCAGTATAAAAGAGCATTTAACTTGACAGTATGTTTAAACTACATTATACCATCAAAACATTGATTTTAAATTTCTAACAATATCTAAGTGTCAGCAACGTAACACAATTATTTGGATTCAAATAGAAAAACAAAAGTCTCTACTTGATTAAGGAAAAAAAGCACAACAAATATTCACCATTAAAGAGGTGACACTTGGCAAAGACAAGAATAAATAGTGCATCTTTAGGTACAAACTAAAATAAAACTGGAGTGCAAAGACAAGACTTGACATTAGTGACTGTAACTTAACACGTGAACAAGACATGACCAAACATAATTAACTAAATCTAAACACATAGCACAAACTAAACATTATATAACATAAACCCGATTACTAGCAAACTAAACGCTAAGTATTACAGGAAACGTGAGAGTTGACCTCGGTTTCACCAGGTTCTCGTCTCCAAATGTTTTTGAAAAGAATACTTTTTATTTAAGATTAATATATTGTGTCTCCTTCTTTCCAAAACCCTTAAAATGAAGCCAGGAAAACTAATTCCTGATTTGTTTTAAAAAAAGAGAGAATTCTATTTTTAAAGCTGAAGTCACAGAGTTGAATTGTCCCGAAGAGATTTTTCTCTTTTTTTAAAAATTAATTTAATTTGATATTTAATTCCAGGCAGACTGTATATGAAAACCTGCCTGTGCACATCAGAGTGATTGAGGGTGGAGGGCATGACCGTGTGAATGCTATCACATAATTTTTAATTCCGGCTAAACTGTAATTCCCTGGCTAAATGGCTTGGCAGGGGAATAAGAGGTGGAGAGCGCTGGTTGGTCGGGGGCGAAATATCCTAGATGCCTACTAACAGAATGGAAAAAAGCATCAGTCTTCGAGCCCCGTCGGGTTAAATGAGAAAAACCATAACTAGGTTGGTCTTCTGTTTGGCCTCCCCTCCCATTTCCATGATAATGACTCCCATAAAACCCCCATGACAACATCTTGACATCCCTGTCGCTCCTGCTTCCTTAGACAAATTGCTTGTGTAGCCTATGCATATGGAGGAGGAAGCATTTAGACAAACATTACAATGGAATCATAATGTATCTCGTTCACATTCAGAGCATATCCCCCTTCGTTGCAAATCACCAAACCCCTCCCCCAGGCAGCCAACCATGTCTTAGCCACTGTTTCTGGAAATTAAACATTCTGCTTGTCTGCTCTAATGTAAACTAAAAGAGTTAGCATGTCTTGCTAACTAGCTTACCACCCACTGAGCATGTATGTATGTAACCATGTCAGTATGTGAGATTAGAGGTCAACCATTACTCCTCTAGACTTGTTCGTGTACATGTGAAACCCTACATCTCGTCTGTCATTGATTGATTGATTGAAAAGTTTATTAACAGCTTGTATATTGGGTACAGTACAGTACAGCTCAAAACATACAATTGTTAAGGGGATGCAGACCAGAGAAAGACTTTCGTCTTGTTTACATCAGGGTCCCCCATTTCCAATTCATCATATCATTTAAGACATACAAGACATATTTGACATACAGATGGCTTATTTACAATTTTCATTTTAGATTTCGTTCTAATACATCCTAACCGGACATTTAAGACATACCAAGTCTACAGATATACAGTTAGTAACAGAGTCTAAAATGCGAGTATATACATAGATGGGGGGGGGAAGCTGTCCATTGTACGACAGGTTGAGATTTGTACCATTACCGGAGCCAGTTTTGCAATGCTCTCCCCCGAAGGTGCTCTTTAAGAGAGGTTTTGAAGGTAAGTATAGTTTTACTTTCCTTTACAGTTGTGGGAAGAGCGTTCCACCTTGATGTGGCATAATTGGGAAACGTGTATTCCCCCTTTTTTGTGCCAAATCTGGGTTTTACATGATTTGTGGAGCTCCCTCTGGTGTTATGATCATGGTATTCCTTGACCTTTGGGAAGAATTTTGACATGTACATGGGTACCATAGAGGTGTAGTGTATCTT
>NW_011359230.1:0-3108 GCF_000735185.1 Notothenia coriiceps
ACATTTGTGATATTGGGCTATATAAATAAACATTGATTGATTGATTGATTGATTGATTGATGTGATGACTACTTCCGTTCTTGCAATGATAATAAATACATGTATCCTGATTATTGATGCTCAAGCCGGTGACGAGTGATATTTTCCTAACAATGCCACCTGTAGTTTTGCAAAGAAAACGTACACATTCCAAGTTTGATTGGGCATAAAGACATTGTCCACTCTCCTCTAACATATTAGACATGAATTCCAATGACATGAATTTGTTCTATCTGTGTTTGTGCCCTTGGATTTATATAAATGTATTTTTTACCCGTTACAACCTTTCTGCAGGTATCCTACCAGGTGCAGGATGTGCATCTCCTGGCAGCTGTACAATTGATTCCTCTTAATTCAAATGAGCTACCTACCATTGTTCATGTTGTTGTATTGTTCATGTGCAGTATAACATATTAAGTAGACCTCTACAAACAGGTAACATAATAAACAGAGGATTTTTTTTATTCACCTCAGGTGGTGTATTTCACGGCTGTGTTCCCCTATGTGATGCTGGCCATCTTGCTGGTCAGGGGGTTGACGTTGCCGGGGGCCTGGCAGGGTGTGGTCTACTACCTGTATCCAGATCCTTCTCGCCTGGTAGACCTTCAGGTAGACCCTGCACAGTTTCACACCTACCTGAATTGAATTCACAAAAGTAGGTAGATGAAACAAGATCCTCCTGTGACTGATATAACGTTGATGACCTAAATACGTGTTTTTTAAATCTTTCTTCATGAGGTGTGGATGGAGGCTTGTGCCCAGGTCCTCTTCTCCTATGGCGTCGTATCAGGAACCCATATCACAATGAGCAGCTACAACAAAGTCACAAACAACTGTTACAGGTTAGTCATGTGATCAGTAGCTCCATTAATATATTGGGAGCTTTTGTTGATTGGGTTTTTCTTTTCTTTGAGTATCTGCCACGTACTGGGTTATATAATAATGTATGACTGCATTCAAACAATACTAAGAAATAGGGGATGAAGTGTAGCTTTGCTTTCTTTTGTAAATCTCAAATATGAAAACTAGAACTACCTTAAGATATAGATACATCTAGGGGCAATAAGAACATCAAAACTACCTAAGGACGGATTGTCCGCCCAACAACATAAAGTCTATTGCTGTCAGTACATGCTGTGCTTTGTGTTTGTGTATGCAGGGACAGTGTGTGGTTATGTGTGCTCAATAGTTGCACCAGCTTAGTTTCCGGGTTTGCAGTCTTCTCATGTCTCGGATTCATGGCCGAAAAACAGGCCATTCCCATCGAAAAGGTCGTCACATCAGGTATGATTTTCAAGTGCAAAGCTACCATCTCTCTCAGAATCAAAAGTACCCTCACAACAATTCAAATGTCTCTTCTGTCCTCGCAGGCCCGGGGCTAGCATTCATCGCTTTTCCTCAGGCTGTTGCCATGATGCCCGTGCCTCAGCTGTGGGCCGCCTGCTTCTTCATTATGCTCATTCTGTTGGGACTGGACACTGTGGTAAGATACACCAAAAACGGTTGGTGTCCTTCACATAGGATTAACTTAAGATATGCTGCAACTGTTTATGCTGTACCAGTGAACACACATGTAAAAACATTGGAGAATTTAATATTGGAGAATTTAATATTAATATAATATGATGGAAATGTAGTCGGTCAGTCAGTCGACCACTTTAATATACACTAAAATACTTTTAAAAACGATGGATGGATTGCCATCAAACTCCACTTTCCAAAAATGATGAATTCCCTGACTTTCTTCTGACATATTTTTCTTTTAGTAAAAACGTACTACCTCTGACTTTTCATCCACTATCCGAATTGTAATTACTCTTTGGTTCAAGATGGACTCAATAGCTGACATTCCTAAACAACTCAGCTATACTTGTCGATAGACTCAGAATAAGCTTTCTGGGCCAGGGATTTGTTAGGCAAGGCAAGTGTATTTATATAGCACTTTTCACAACCCAGTCTCATGGCATTTCGTGTTCACCAACACGATTTTTTATCTATTGATTCGTGTTCACCAACACGATTTCCCCCTTTTTTTCGTGTTGCACAGCACGATTTTAAAAGCAATGTATTTCTGTTTCTATTGTTAGTCTCACGGCATTACGTGTTATAGGAAGACCGGAAGCTGTGTGGTTCATAAAAACATGTTCTTACTCAATATCAAGCCACAATTATTGCTTTTATTTAAAATCGTATAATTTCTGACTTTTGTTGCCGTCTGTGAGGAAAATAAATGGGGCTCAGAGCCTCAGGATACTGAAATCTGTATTTTTTAAATCTTTTTTTCCTTCTAATTTGTTATTCTTTTCAAAATAACACACTGTTATTTACTCACCAATAACACACAATTATCCTTGTTTTTATTTATCGGTTTATTTCAATAATCTCGGGCTTTTTTGCTGTCCTTCAGGAACTGAATTTCAAAATAAAAATAACCGGAAACAGACGTAGGCCTCTAGGAGTTTAGGATGGCCGAAGACACTACACTACCCATAATCCCCAGCTATCGTTTAGGACTACAGTCCCCGTGATTAATCTTCAAGCTCTGGGATTGGATGTTGGAGTGGCAGTGCGCCAAGGTTATGCCGAGCGTCAAACAGCTGTTTGAAATGGAACGAAACCACGCCAGACTATCCAAAACTGGAATCGAACGTCCCCCCCAGAACTACACATGCTGGCTATTGTGTTTCGCAAAATGTTCTATGGGACGTCTCTACTGAACGTTTTCGTTTTTCCCACAATTAGAAGTTGCCATGACATTGGTGTTATCAAATGTAAAACATATAATTAATAAATGGGTGAAAATCGCTTGTGTCCATAATGCGCAGCATTAATATACCCACATGACAGCTCATTGTTACTTTGTAATTTTTCTCCACTACAATACAGAGGTTAACCTGGTATTTTTACTGCACTACACTTATTTGAGTTACTTTGCAGATTCTGATTAATGATGTGAAATATAAACAACCCTTAAATCAGACTTTAGTTACACCTGAGTAAAATTCAGGGAAGGTGATTGTCAAGTGCCAACAATCAGGCGACATATTTGAAAGTTGGTGCTTGAGAAGA
>NW_011359231.1:0-2159 GCF_000735185.1 Notothenia coriiceps
GTGTGTGTGTGTGTGTGTGTGTGTGTGTGTGTGTGTGTGTGTGTGTGTGTGTGTGTGTGTGTGTGTGTGTGTGTGTGTGTGTGTGTGGGGGGGGGTTACATTGGTTGGTTATTGGCTAATGGTTACTCAAGCCAAAACATCATTATGACATCACAATGTGGCCAAAATCTGATCGGCTCTTTTTCATACAGGTTTTTATATAAATGGACAAGGACAAAAAGAGTGAGAATCTTTTTTCCTGAAACTTTCAGAATCTCTTTACCCAGGGCCATACAAACATACACATGCCGATGTATAAAAGGTGTGAACAAGTGCAGTTTGCATAATAGGTGACTTTTATTAATCAATAATGGTCATTTGATTTTTTGTCCTCACAATGAAAAGAAAAATGTGTTTAGTAAAATTATGTATTCCTTACCTCGGATGGTAAATGATCTAACTGTAAAGCCACATTTTACAAGCAGCAGTAAAGTGAACTTTTGTTTGAGTTCAGCTGTCCCACTTGCCTTAGTAGTCCGACACAAAGTAACACAATACATATTAATGCAAGCCACAAACACAATTGCCAGGAGACAAAGCCAACTATCTTTTTAAAGTAATTATCCTGGCAGTTTCTGTATAATCAGCTAACTAAAAACGCGTGTTTACCTCATATCAGTTCCCAGTCACAGGTAATGTCAGTGGTGGTGACTGTCAGGCTGTCAGAGTACGAAGCAACAAACTGCTGTGAGAGCAATAATAATGTGTGCTGCTAAGTTTTATGCAAATGCTGTGAGGGAAATGATTGTTTCATATATTTATGATTGTATATTTGTATGACCAAACAAACGAAATGACCGCAAATAGTTTTCCTTTAAGAAAATTGCCATTGGAGCAGGCTCAAAACATATTAGAAGTTGTATACTTTAAATACAATCCAAAGGACAGAAATCCATGTGATGCACCTGCATATATGCTCATTCTTCATTTGGTGTTACCTAACCAAATCCTCTAAGGCATCCTCTAAAACTTCCACGATAATTTATTGCCCAGGTTGTTACGGATTTGAAGTAAAAATGAAATGAAATAGGAAAAGAAAATGTGTATGGTGACACAGATAATGGTATAATTGAAAATGAAATCATAGAGCTTCTAAAGAGACTTAACTCATTTGCATAATAATGAATACTCATGTGTTATTGTGTAGTCGGGAACAAGCTGTTTAACCACACTAAGACTTTGAAATGAGTTGTTCCTGGGCTTTGAACCTCTCGCTGTACAGCTGACGTCTTTGCACCGAGCAAAATGACAGGGAAGTAATGAAAAACCATCTTTCTCTCATCAGAGCTCTCTGTAAATTCCTTTGAACACATCTGTTCCCCTGGAGTGTCATCAAGTGATGCAGCTGTAAAATATATGGGAGTGACAATCCTTAATGGGGAGAGAGCATCAAACATTACCCATCAGCCCCCATTTATTTTGAAATGAAATGAGCTTATTAATTCACTCAGTCAGTTTTCTCTGTTTAGGGGACAACTGAAATTATATCCTAGCAGCAGAAACAATATTTAATAGCTGACTAAAAAACCTCTAATCTAATGTCTCAATTAAAAAAGCATGTGTTGTCTGCCCGTATGTCTGCTTTTAGCAGTTATGTTATTCACTGTGTTGGCGAACAAGTGTTTTTTTGCCCTTGACCTGAATGAAATATTCAGTAGAGACACATACACACGCACGCACGCACGCACGCACACACACCACATTTAGGAGTTAGCTTTAGGTGGGCAGCGGACATCTTCATCTCTGACGGTCAGTCATCGGGCCGTCATTGTTCTGTTGTGACCCGCTCCGAGCCGCGGAGACACCTGAATAATTGTAATGACTTTGTCACATGGAGCCAGGCCCGGTTCTACGGGGGTGCATAAGGGTGCATTGCACCCTCAGTTGAGTCGTTATGCACCCTCATTTGAAAAATGAAAAGTGAAAAAATAAAATGAAAAGTGAAAAAAATGAAAAGTGAAAAATATTACATAATAATAATAGTAGTAATAATAATAATAATAATAATAATAATAAGAAGAAGAAGAATATAGTTGAAATAAAAAAAATTGTAATTGTGGTTAAATAACATTGTCTGCTGCATTTATTTGGTCAATTTAAACGGTAAGTAACGTTATTAT
>NW_011359231.1:2272-4453 GCF_000735185.1 Notothenia coriiceps
GTAATAAACACTGCATTTACTGCAGGTAATAACAGTTCAGATCATGGGGACATTACGTTACCCGCGCGGCCACTGTCGTGGACACTAACGTCCGCCTCGCCCACGGAAGCGGAGCAGCCGCCTTTGTTGCCCCAAACACCGCCACTCCTCAGCGGCCCGCATGTGCCAGAGGACCTCGGGAAAACAGAGCCTGCCCAGGTATATTTAAAAAAGTACCCAACTCGCCTGTACAGTGGGGTAAGGCGCTCATTTTGCTGCTCATGGTTTCAAAACAGAGATTGGCTGGAATATTCATGTAAAAAAAATGCCATCTTCTGCTATGCATGTAGAGTCGACATTTCGGTTCAATTAAGTCAGATGCCTTCACCACAGCTGGCTACAAAAACTGGCGCCATGCTCTTGTACGTGGTAAGGGACTGGGAAGGCATGAATCAACCAAAGAGCACATAGATCCATACTGTAGATCTCTTCATTTTGCTCTAAAAGTTCACCAGGTTGATGCTTTTAACTTCGATATTTAAAAAAAAATCTTCCCGAGGGAGCATGACCCCGGACCCTCCTAGAGGAGGTGAGGACCCCCCTAGAGGAGGTGCACCCTGAGTCATTTTGTTCTGGAACCGGGCCTGCATGGAGCCTCAGACGGTACAAGTAGAGATGACTGTGATTGCATCTGTCTCGCCCCGCTGATATCTGTCGGTGTTGCAGCTTCACAGGGTCAGGTGAGTCTGAAGAAGACGCGGTAGATTTTAACGAAGCTACGATACAAAACAGTATTCCGGAGAGGAAAAAGTCATTTCGGATTTTTTTTCCGTCTCCCCTGATAATCAGAGTTGAAAAGCAATTTCATTTTGAAGATTTGAGATAATATCTCAATTGAATCATATTTATGTAAAAGATGAAAAACAAGTTAAACTGTGTTTAATAGGAGTTCAGATAGCAGTAGTATCTACAAAGACAAGTCAGGTCCGATTTTTTTGGTTAAATTAAAGGAATAGTTCAATGGGAAATAACATTCATTGCTTTCTTACTGCAAGTTATAAGTTTAATACCACTGTCATGTCAGTATGACAAAAACTGGTAGAAGTGAAATAGCTTATCAAATCAAATCAAATCAAGTTTGATTTATTTTGCACATTTATAAACGATTTTTGGTCGAGCCAAAGTGCTGTACATAATAAAAATAGCCTACAGTAGAGACAATATTATTTAGGGAGAATCTCCTGGACTTCCCCACTCAATCTATCAAGACCCGAGCCGTTCTAACAGAAGTCCAAGGTAAAGCAAGGCACGGGCCGGCGCAAGTCGGTCGAAGGAGTCCTGAAAATTATGACCTTTGACCCAAGGGGATAGAAGACAGAGGTGGGGAGGGACAACGTGTATACATACATGCCAGTGGCGGCGCTAGGGGGTGGCTACTTGGGCTCAAGCCCCAGATGTTTTCTGAAAAGCCCCGGATGTTTAAAAAAAAAAAGTAAAAAGAAAATGTTGAAAACGTCTCGGGAGTAATGTGCAGTACCGGAGTCCACCAGAGAGGCAGCCGCAGCGGGACATTAGCCTGAGTACTGCGTAGCCTTCCCTGCCCTGAAGAAGAAGTGATCCTTCCTAGTGCCTGACAAGTTTTAAGCTAATAGCCTATAAAGTTATGGATATTAGAAAGTTATTTTCATCGAAGCAGGCGCCACAAGCTGCAGCAGCAGCAGCAGCAGTATCAGCACCTGACAACAATGTCATCACCAGCAGTGAAGAAATGGATGATGTTTCAGGTTTGTGAATCTAATGATGATATCTGCACTCTGGCTGACTAGAAGTGAAAAAGAGTGATGTAACGTTAATGTTATAGCTAGTAAACATGGAGTAACCACACTAAGTACACCCTTATATGTTAGTACAGATGTAGCACTGAATTTCGGACTCCAGCTTACAGCTTCCTGCCTACGGCCTGCCAAAGACCAGTATAGAGGAATGTTAAGCCCTCCCACTATTTTCCAAGAGGGCGTTGCCAGATTTTCAATTTCAGGTTTTAACCAGGAGATGGCGCTTCATTCACAAATACAGAAAGACAAGTTTCATGGACTTTCAGTTGTGTTTTGAAGAGCATTTGAACACATCAATATTTTAGATCAACTAAAGTATATCTAATCTTGTAATTCAATAATATATAGTCTTTATATATTAAATAAT
>NW_011359232.1:0-2197 GCF_000735185.1 Notothenia coriiceps
CTATCATTAGCATTAGTCTATATTTTGGTTGAAACTAAGCCAGAGAAAGAAAAAAAAAACATAAATAATGATTAAAATATATATAAATAAAATCGATTTTTAAAAATAATATTCGATTATGGAGACTGTAACGAATATTCGAATAATCACTGGCATCCCTAGTTATTAAGCATCTTGCAAGTTAATGTTCGTTATTCAGAGCTGGCTTTCCAGAATGTCCCTTTAAATAAATATTCTATGACTTATCAAAATGCTAATACATTTGTTCATTTACTTAAATCCACCTACACTATTGGTCTTTCATTAATTGCATGCCGACTTTATTCTAGGGAAAGTTTTATCATGAATACACGGCCATGTTCATTAAATACAGGTTTGAGTGTGAAAAGAAAGTCATTAAATGGAGTGTTGACTTACAGTACGTGCAGTTTAATTGGTGCAGCAGGACCATTTGACATTTTACAGCAGATATATTTACATTTGGAGAGTGTAAATATCATCCAGTTGAGTTTTATGGATTCAAAGCCACAAGCAGAGAGCTCATAAACAAGCACAGTGGTTGGATAAAATGTCCAGGAGGCTCAAATATCTGGACTTTCATATTTTTCTTTATAATTTCTAATCTATAGTCAGAGCACATTCAGGAAGTGAATTCTAAACCAAAAGAATCCTAGAGGCAGAAAAACTAAGTTGCATTTGCTGTAGTCGAGGCAAAGTGGGTGTAATTGTAAGTGACCCTGATGATGGGAGCGATCGCTGGTCATTAAACCGTAAAATACCAGGCAGAGCGGAGATGATAAATCTTAGAGGAGGAACGAGGAAGAATCAGCCGGGACTTTAACGGCTGTGAGGGGCCTCGTCTGAATCTAAATGTTATGTGGCCAAACGATGCGCAGGAACACGTTCAAATACACATTTAAAGTGGCCCTATATGCTCATTGGGTTGTAGTGTGTTCTATCGATTTGTGTGCATGTAAATGGCTCCATTGGACTCCTTTGTTCACTTCCCCAACATAGTTAGACATCTCTAAGCGGTTGACCAATCACAATAGAACTGGCCAGCTAACCAATCAGAGCAGATTGGCCTCTGGTTTCAGACAGAGGGTGAAAAGAGGTGCTGCAGCACAGGCAGTATGAGAAGAATAAAGAGCTTTTTGAACATTAAAACATGGAGACACTACATACTGATATACACCTGAACATCAGCAGGAGAGAACTCTTTAAAGTAGAGACACTACATACTGATATACACCTGAACATCAGCAGGAGAGAACTCTTTAAAGTAGAGACACTACATACTGATATACACCTGAACATCAGCAGGAGAGGACTCTTTAAAGTAGAGACACTACATACTGATATACACCTGAACATCAGCAGGAGAGAACTCTTTAAAGTAGAGACACTACATACTGATATACACCTGAACATCATCAGGAGAGGACTCTTTAAAGTAGAGACACTACATACTGATATTCACCTGAACATCAGCAGGAGAGGACTCTTTAAAGTAGAGACACTACATACTGATATACACCTGAACATCAGCAGGAGAGGACTCTTTAAAGTAGAGACACTACATACAAATTAACATAATATGTCCTCTTCAAGTTAATTCCTAAAATACTTTGTTAAAACTAAAAGCTTTCCATTCAAAATCTTATTGAAGTAAAAGTATAATTTTTGCTTCCAAAATGTAATGGAGTATGAAAACACTCAGAAGTATTACTTGAGTAAATGTACTTTGGTTACAAACTGATCAGCTTATATTGATTACTCTTCCAGCCCCAAAGACTGTCTAAAACTTAAAGGGTTTTCTGATTTACAGTCTCACCATGCTGTCTCTCCCTCACTCTCTGTTTTCCTCTCTCTCATCCCCTCTCCTCTCCTGTAATATATCCAGTAGTCGCCTCCACTCTTCTCTCCACTCCACTGAAACACACACTACAGTTATTTTGACACCAGAGCCCGACCGACAACTCATTTCCTTTTAGCAGAATATTCCAACACATTCACGCTAATTTGATTTGGGAAGAAACCGTGGGGACGTGAATAATGAGTTGGCCCCGGCTGACCCTGTTCTCCTGCTGAGAAAGCCATGCTCGAGGTTGTAGGAACACTTTACTTTGTATAATTTACTCTACAAGCTCCATGTGCTCTAACCACACACACTAACACACACACACACACACACACA
>NW_011359233.1:0-2487 GCF_000735185.1 Notothenia coriiceps
GTAAAGTCAAGGTTGTAACTGTTTGCAATGAAGTTGTGGGGCGCTGAACTGTTCCTTTGAATCTTTTGATATATGATAGTAATTACTTGTCTTTCAAATTTGAAGGAGGGTGAGCAAGCATCTTGAGGAACATTCATCATTAACTCCTCCAAAAAAAATAGTTTATTTAATAATAACATATGATTATCATAATATGTGAATCATAACACTGATTGACAGCTGATAGGAAGTATATGATTGTTAATAATATCATATTCATACAGACACACATCGATGAGACAGTTAATTAATGTACTTATTGCAGCAGTCTGCATAGATTTGGTACCCATGCTGGTCTAAGAGTGAGACAAACTCATTCAGTTAAAATTCATTAAATTACGCCTGCCACCTTATATATTTATATTTAAGGCTTTACTGATTTAACACAATAGTGTCACCAAATGTTATTTAGTTAAAATATTAATATTGTTGCTTTCCAACTAACATTAATTGATATGACTGCGATTAAATCAGCATATACTTCTGCCAGGGGATGCCACCCCTGAAATTCTCCTGCCACCCTCTTGCCACCCCATGAATATTTTTCTAGATCCGCCCCTGAGCAGGATGCAGTGTTACAATATATTATTAAATAATAAAGATTGATATATTATAGGTAGTTATTTTTCTTTATGGTTTATATTCAGGCTTCTTTAATATTTATTTATTTTTAAATTTAAAAAATGTAAATCAGACACCTGATTTATTAAACAAAATTACAGTTTTCTTTTGTAAACTATTACAGTTACTACATTGTTGATATGAAATATCTTGTTTATTTACTTTATACATTCAACATTTAATTGTTATTTAAAATACTTTTACTGGTACTTTTTTTTCCACCTGGATGTGTAGTTTTGTAAAATTGTATTTTGTGTAATTTCTATATCTATCTTGAATATGTAATGCATGCATGCCTCTTGTCCCTTCTGTGGGACGAATAAATGTATTCTGATTCTACTCGGTATCTATTTACTGAGTAAAATCAGACAATACAATCACATATATCAGTCTGTTCAAATCAATATCAGAGTATTACTCATTTTGACATTCCAACTGAACTATCTAGCAATATAATGTTTGATGTCCAGGCAAACGAAGTAACTTGGAGGTATTTAGCTAAGCAGCAGCTAGCTTGCTCTCTTGTTATTATAGTATCCGTTAGCTTTGTTTGTTTTGGCTAACGTTAGCTGCCAAATACGTTATAGCTGTTTATAAAATAACTAGCTAACCTTCTGCATTTACATCTATGTATTTTGTGAGTGTATTCTGTGTTGGTTGTTTAAGTTATTTAGCTGTAGCCCCTGCAGCTGCTCAGGTGATGTTCGACATGTTTACCTTGCAGTCTGGGACCTGATCGTTCCCCGGCTCGCAGAAGCTGACGGGGGCCAGACCCGGGAGGTAGAAGCCGGCCGCCCGAGCCAGCAGCGCGGCTCCAAGCAGCCACCGCAACATCCTCACCCGGCCTCTCTACACTCAGGAATAACACAGTTAACTTGCTTCGCAGTCTACAATGCATCTGACATCCACAACGGACCACCACCAGCATCCGGTTCTGCAGCGGGCAGACACGTCACATTCCGGAAGTCCTGCTTCGTGAAGCAAAGCATTGTGGGATCAGGCATGCTAACGAATCACGACGAGACGTTGGCATTCCGCGAGGTTGTTGCACAAGTATCATTCTGAGGTATAAAGTCATTTAAATTATCCCCGCCTTTACCAAGTGCAACATTGACTTAAATGCACTAATAATTAAAATACTAAAAGAAATGTTTGAAATATCAGCCATACTGGAAAATGTGTACAGTACACATTTTCCAGTATGGCTGATATTTCAAACATTTGTTTTTCAGGGCTGCCAACACTCACGCATTGAGCGTGAGAGTCACGCAATTAACCCATATCTCACGCACTCACGCCACACTTGCCTTTCCTCACGCTAAGTTTTCGTCCAAAATAAATGTATATAAAAATAAAGTGAAGGAACAGCAAACCGAGCGGTCTACGAAATGAGACGGTCTTCTGGCTTAGTTCAGTAAAGTTGGAACGATATTGGGAGATTCTGATTTCACGGATCAATAACTCATGAACAAAACGTTATTCAGACACAAATGACGTCTCCTAAGTACAGTGGTAAGGTTGACAACGAACTACAATCACATTTTGATCAAAAAGCCAATACGCGCCGTTTTCCGAGCTGGGCACATTACATTGGTCTCTATCCGCAGCCGGAGACGAAACGAGTGCTCAGGGACCGTCTGCTAAGCGCAACTCCGAAAAAAGAGAATACAATAATATTCAATCACTATTATACATCTTATTACTACCAAACTCACTACACACATCAATAGTCTCCTGTGTGTCATACTACAGCAAGGAGTTTGGAAGAATATGCTTTTGAATAATTTTGGGGAATATTTATAATGTAAAATCTTCATAAATATGGCA
>NW_011359234.1:0-16511 GCF_000735185.1 Notothenia coriiceps
CAGCAGAATAATACAAAGGGCAAAAAGGAAGGAAACTTTTCTGTCTACAGGCACAACCTTGTGTGTGTGTGTGTGTGTGTGTGTGTGTGTGTGTGTGTGTGTGTGTGTGTGTGTGTGTGTGTGTGTGTGTGTGTGTGTGTGTTTTATAACTCTACTTACAAGGAATCTTCTTCCTCCTCCGCTAGCACAGGACCTGTGATAGAAACACATTCCGTCAAATCTAATGCTTTTTAAATGGTATAGATTGATAAACTGATTTTTATTTAAAAAACCAATACTATAGGTATTCACAATAAACCTTATAAAATGAAATGATCATTATTATACAAACACATGTTACTTTATAATGTTTCTATATTTAACAATCAGGGATGTTCAGACATCACTTACTTGTCTCTGATTCAATGCTCCTGTAAAAAATAAGGAAAAGCAACAATTAAAACACAGTGTGTGTGTGTGTGTGTGTGTGTGTGTGTGTGTGTGTGTGTGTGTGTGTGTGTGTGTGTGTGTGTGTGTGTGTGTGTGTGTGTGTGTGTGTGCGTGCGTGCGTGCGTGCGTGCGTGCGTGCGTGCGTGCGTGCGTGCGTGCGTGCGTGTACAGCAGATGTGCAGTTCGTGCTTCATGCCTACCTGGGAGCAGGTTCTGCAGGTTTTGGTGCATGGAAAAATGTGGCCAATTTCTGAAGTGCTTCATGTCTTGCTCTAATGAAAAATGAATAATAAAAGAGTCAAATACTATTCGATATACATTGAAGTGTATATGTGTAAGAGAGAATCAGGTAAACTCACTTGTCATGTGTGCCCTCTGCGCTGATGTCACTTTGACTGTGTTGGTGGTTTATGCTTAGATCTCTGTTTCCTAATAAAATGAAAAAGACAAATACAGGCGAGAACTTTACGACACATACCTATTGCATTAATGATATCATAAGCACACGGGTACTGAAGACACTAAACCTTGGAGTCATTGTAACACACTTTAATTACTAACATCTTCCTGTGAACTCAAACAACCTGCTCTTCTGCTGATTTTGTAATTCAGCTTTTAAAGTATGCTAACAACTGAGACTTCTGTGAGCCTTTCAATGATGATTAGTACAGAAGGGAGTGGGATTCCAGTAGCTTGACAAAAAGTCATGATGACATGATAAAGACTCATGTTTGTAATATCGCTTCTCTATTGTATCTGCACACTTATATCAAGATAGGAGATACCATATGAGAAACATAAGTGTCACACTGTGTGGTACATAACCCAACCAGTCACACATTGCCTTACATCATCACTCATTGTTAAGTATAAACAGTAAGCTAGGAACACAATGTGTTGAGGAAAGTCCTGTTTTAAATGTCTTACCCATATCTGGCATTGAGAGTGTCCTGTTGTGGCCCCTGCAGAGGAAACAGATTGACAAGACAAGGCATTGATGATAAGAAAACAACGCATAGCCAGCGATGACTTATCAGAGATCAGTGTCAATGGTGCTGATAGGTCTCTATCTCAAGATGTAATATCAATCAAAAGCATAATGTAGATCCATCCTGACTTACATTGGAGTCAGTGGATCTGCGGTATCAGGAGGAGGGGAGATGGGTTCTTCTTCGTCACCGGTCCACTCCTCACTGTCATCTGTGACTGCACACAACGTCAACATCAGACTGATGCAGAATAAGATCAACAAAGTTTCCATGAATAAGAACAGCAAGATACTTACAGCTTTCCGCTGACAATGGATAGCGGTTTGAGACCCTGAGAAAAAGAGAGAAATACAGCTATAAATAATCATCCAACAGTGTGAGGAAGAATGAGTGAGGGAGTGTGCCCTCCTACCTGCTCCCCGAGCTGGTAACCTCCTCCTCTGAGACCACAATGTTGTTGTTCTTGCCCCTGCGAGAGATGGCCGCCTTCTTTCCGAGCTCCAGCATCTCCTTGATGTCCAGCTCCACATGATCCACGGCAACATATCCGTCTGTAACAAACACACACAGGGTTAGCGTCGTGATACACAATCAAGGAATGTGATTGGTTGTTTGTTTGTTGATCATTTCTGTGTGTGCATTTTCATTTGATCAATATAAATCAGGGGTGTCAAACTCAAATACACAGTTGGTCAAAATGAAACAATCGGTACTAGTCAAGGGCCGGAGCGGTCGTATTCATTTCTTATGGCTCTATCTGCAGCTTTTCCCAGAGTCATGTCTTATGATTACATTTTTCCACAGGCCAAAAAACAGCTTCAAAAAAACAATTTCCCTCAAAGAAAAAAGCAAACATGCTCTGTTGTCACAAGAACAAAAGTGCAGAAGGAAACATCCATAGAAACTCAGTGTGCTGCTCTGTGATGCTGCTAGTTTTAGCCAGATACTTGGCATCTCATCTTGGTTGCAAGTTCATTAATGTTTGGGCTCAGGCTCTGAGCCGAGGAAACCCTCAGGATTGAGTGAAGGTGTGCGTGCAATATACCGGCGGGCCAGATCTAATAGTAATTAAAAATGATCCTGCGGGCTGAAATTAAATCCACGAAGGGCCTGATTTGGCCCCCGGGCCTTGAGTTTGACGCATGGGATCTAGATCGACAGAATTAGCTGTGCTTGGTTTGTTTTAAATCATTTTAATTCGATTTTAATTATGTAGCATATAGCCCCGGAGCATTGAATCTAATTTTCTACTTTTTTTTTGTTCTTATTGTCTGTAGTGTATAGACATCGTATCAATTCCCAATATCAAAATGTGCAAGTAGTGGGCCAGCCTGTAATCTATTGATTTAGTCCCACAATACAGCATTTTAAGTTTTCTGTGCGAACACTTTTGTAAAGTTATTATGTTATTCTCTGACTTTCCATTAATCCATTTGTTCCTCCTTTTACCCTTTAGCTGAACAAAATGCTGATGATAACACATGGCTTTAATTAAAAACTCACAGTTGTTGCTGCTGTCCCTGGCCAGCCATTTCCCTTTGGGACAGTTGGTTGTACTGATGATGCTGATGATGTCCCCACTGTTGGCGGCCAGATCATTTTTACGTCCCTTGGTCGCCACGGTTACAGTTGCTTCGTAGATGGCGTCCTCCTGTCCTGTGATCTAACAAATACAGCGGCAGGTTAACACAACACCTCACATACGTGTATATGCAAACAAACTACAGAGACTTTCTACAGAGAATGTAAACAAAATCAAACTTTTTAATGGATCTTTTTCACAGCAGATATATTGACATGATCCAGAAGGAAAAGCACAAGTGTAGTTATTATTATTTTAACATTAACTGTTTCCCACTTCGAGGGACTGACTTAATGGTGCACTGAGCCATAGTTAATGTTTCCAATTCCACCTGTGCTTTTCCTGTTATGACAAGTCAAAGTGTTTGCAGTAAAAAAATAAAGGGATTTCATACTTAATGATATTAACTTCCTTCCACCATGTGAAATGGATGGTTTCCAAAATAATGACAGTTTGAATTTAAACCTGCAATAACTGCTTTTTTTGTTCAATATTTGCTCTTATTTTAACTTTGTTTTCAGAGGCAAATATCTGGTCCATTAGCTGCTCAATGCTCCACTATGTAACTATAGTAACATTCAAGAATGAGTTAGATAGTTTCTTTCTGTACTGCTAGTTCTAACTAAAATGTATCCATTTGTCTTTGTCTGCTCAGAACCATTTGTTTTAAAGGTCCCATGTCATGCTTTTCTGGTTATTACCCGTCCCCTTCTGTGTTATGAAGGTTTTTATGCATGTAAACGGTCTGCAGAGTCACAAACCCTCAAAGTACACCCTGTAGCGAGTAACACAGAAAATACCTCCCCAAAACGCCTCGTTGGAGATACGTCATTGTCCATTTGATTCTTCCGGGTACGCATGATGTCAACCGTACCCGGAACGAAATGGACCAATCCGTGGAGCCGTTACGTTACGTCCGCGGAGCCGTTACGTTAAGCCCCCGCTGATTGGTCCAAATTGACCAATCCACGGACTTCCTCACACACACACTCAGTGCAGGCAGCTCTGCTGATCTCTCCTCCCTGGCTGATAACAGACAGTTGGGATCGTGGCGAAATTCTCTCTGCAGACCCATTCTCACAGCGTTTATCAACCTTTTTCTTACTCAATATCAAGCCACACTTATCGTTTTTACTTTGGCTGTGACTTTGTGTGTGCTCAGGATGAGTTTCGCTGTGTATCGCTAAACAAGGAAACAACACCACCACGGAGCTTAGCACGATTCACAACGTCCCGACCAATCAGAGCACACTGTTCTCACAGGGAGGGTGGGGGCTGGAGCTACTGGAGCTACAACGAGCCGTTAAAGGCAGAGAGTGAAATTCTGTGAATTTTGTAGTTTACAGAGATGCTGTATGAGAAACCAATGTGAGTTTGGAAAATTGCACAATATAAATCTATTCTAGTAGACCTCAACAATGGAATTATGATCAGTGGAAATGGCCATGACATGGGAGCTTTCGAATGTATGCAGGACCCACTGGATCCTGAAGAAAGTTATTTTGTGAATATGGTAACAGTACATTGCATAATAAATAACAGACTATTGTCTGTCGTAAAAAACAATGTTTAGACATTCCATTTGAGCCTGCTCATGGTGCTCAGCACGGCTCTTCCACCAGAAGGAATGAATCCCGACAGGTTTGTATGCCAAGACACATACCCCACCCTCCCCCGCCGCTCGTACACCTGCCATACCTCCCTGCTCCGTCAAAACAACAGCACTCACTTTGAATTTCTTCTTCATCTCATTCTCCTTCTTTTCCTTTTCTTTCTGCTCTTTCTTTTCCTTTTCTTGTTTCTCCTTTAGCTCCTTCTTCTCCTTCTCCAGTCGCTGCTTCTCTTTCTTTTTCAGCTCTTTCTCATCCGGCCCTTCTGCGGCAGCTTTCTTTTCGCTCCTGCAGAGGAGAGAATGAGTTATATCAGCGTGTTTGAAAGGGACCCCTTGCAGGATATTTAAATGGCAGAGGAGATTATGAGGGAAACAAAGGCAGGTCAAACTCTTATTTCTAACATCGTCTGGGGGGTATTCGATATGGAAAATGAACTGGGTCAAAAAAGAATATGGCCTTACCTGCCGAACCTGCCCGGTTTGATTTTCTCTACATTCTGTCAAAAAAAAAGAAAAAGAGATAAGGCTTTATTTAACTTGCATTGAATATCCAACAGATAAGCATGACTTATCTCACGTCTTTTTTATTTTAAAAGTGACTTCAGAAGGTGGCAAGCAAATTCTCACAAAAGCTACTTACTATTTCTTGTTGAGCCTCAGCATATGGATCTGTGATAAATAAAGAGGTTCACAATCATAAGTCAACGTTGATAACAAGCAATGAGCTGGACTATTTTTAAGATAAAATCACACTTTTTTTAGTATTTATTTAAAAAATGTTGGTATACTCCATCTTTAGAATAGGGGGATTTAGTTCAATGTCACACTTCATGCATGCATGCATCATATAGCAAAACATATGAACTTTCAGTATATGTTTATTTGATAAAGGGATGTATATGTCTTATCAAAGCTATATGACCGATGCAATTATATCTGGTGTTCCGAATATCTTATTACTAATATGATAACTGAAAAGACTGCTCACTCTTTGGGGGTCCTTTGCGTTTCTTTCCACCGTCACTCTTTGCTTTATTTTTGCCTGAAGACGTAGTGATGTCCTCGTAGACATTTTCTGTGCTCTCATACACATCGTTGAGAGATTCAGCAGGAATCCTGAAAAGAGAAAGGCTAAGTTCTCAGAGACAAACAAGTATTTTTGAAACAGAGAGCACGGGGTCACTTTTGCACTTTTTGCATATCATGTATTTTGTTTTTGCTATGTTTGTAAAATGTAATTTTCGTAAAGGTTTTATGTGAGGGACTGCGGATGGAAATGAGCTCAAAGCTAAATCTTACACTGTTACGCTTGACACATTTGAATGTTTTAAGTGTTCATTACTGTGCATTGTCCCTGCCAAATAAACGATTAAATAAAAAATAAAAATGACTCGTGTCTTACCCTGGAGCTTCCTGAAGGACTGGGAAGGAAAATCCTGATAGTCGATTATCTGGATGATCGTCTACAAACGTTGGAGATGCATGCAGCTCAGCTTCAGGTGGAGTCGCCCCGTTACCGTATAACTCCGGCAGGTTCTGTTGATCTGGAGTCTCTGGACCGGTGTAATCCCCATCCCCCCACTCTGGCACCTGCAGCTCTGGAGGATAAGCATCTGAGGTCACATCATCAAACTCTGGGATGTCTGTGGGGTCAGCCTCGGAGAATTCAGGAGGAGCAGGGGTCTCTGTAGATAAGATGATATAATCAACTTGTTAGGCGTGGTGTATGAGTTTGATTTCACAATGTAAGGGTAACAATGCTGACCATTACCTTCCAGAGGAGGAGGAGGGATGAATTCCCTCAGGTTGACACGGGGAGGTCTGTGGGGTTTCTCTGGAGCAACTCCCAGAGACTCGGGGTCTGGGAGGAGCCGTTTGGGGGGAGGAGGGGGAACCACCAACAGCTCTGGGACAGGGTCCGATCCCTCCTCAGTGATACCTTCCAATGCTGGAGAGGCTTGCCCTGCAAAGAACATGACCCCATGTTAATACATGATCACGATTATTAATGTACCATGTATGACTCATTTGTCAGAGATTTCTGGGTTTCCCAACGTATTAAAAGTGTATCTGCATTTCAGGATCAGCATTTAAAAACAATGAATTGAAAGGGTGGAATAGGCAAGAGAAAGTGGAATAACTTATGTTGTTGTTTGGAGAAAAAAACAGTTAAACACTTCACAGAAGTCATTGAACTAGGCCAGAGCAGAGCTAATGAAAAAACACATAGCAGACCTTACTTTAAAAATCTCTGTGTAACTTTACCTTTTAAGAAACATAATTGATTTTAAATATATTTCTTTAAATCCAAAGAACTTAATATGGCACTAGTCCTAGAAAGGTGCAATTGTATTTAATTTAACAATTTCTTCTCATTATAATGGAAACATTTTCCTTAAAATGTTATCACTTTGTATTACAAATAGGTGTTTTGAAAATAAAAAGGCAATCATTTAGACTCAAAAAGGTTTTCCCACTGAGAGTTAGCATAGATACAAGTGTATTACTTTACTATAAGTGACAACAGATAGGGAAATAGTTAACAGCATGAGATTTTTTTAATTGATACATGCAGCGACATGCACAATTAATACGCTCTGTGTTAATGAAGCCACTGTGAACAGAGCAGCAGACTCCGCATTATGCAATGCCAGTTCAACTCTTTCACAATGATGGACTCCTGACATCACTCCTCCTCTCCTTCATAGCTGACATACCTGTGTGCTCTGCCCTGTCTGCTGCTCAGTTGTCGCTGACGCAATGGAGGAATGTTCTGTGTGTGTGTGTGTGTGTGTGTGTGTGTGTGTGTGTGTGTGTGTTTGAATTTTGAAAGTTACTTCTCCAAAGGTATCCTAAAGCATAAATCATACTATACATACCAGCTTTTCTGTATAGCTGAGACACTACACAAAGTAAAGATGTCATGTAGTTGACAGTAGGCCTACTCCCTGATGATTAGATATTCTTCTGAGTCATTCATTTACAGTTTAAAACCCAAAGAAACACTCCATAAGAAAATAATACAAAGAGGAAAACAACTCTAGAGTAAATTGTGTAGACTTACTGGGGTCCAAGCCGTTGAGCTTTCCCTCATAATCAATGGGCGGTAGACCTGGGAGGGAAATGGTGGGACTTGGTGGACGCTCTTCAGAAGGTGGGGTGATGGAGTATGATGTGGTGGGGTTTGTCGGTTGGCTAAAATCAGATGTACACATTAGAAAACCACTAAATAGCATGAATCAGCTGAACATTTGGTCATACCCTCCATCACTTGAACATTGTTTCAAATGTGGTTTCAATTATGTTTCGGCACAGAAAAAGTTGTTTTGTTTACCCAATCTTCTTGCGTGCCTTCTCCAGCGCATTGAAGATCCTCTGGTCAACCGGAGACATCTTTCTCGCTGGGCTCATATCCTCCGCCCTGGAGAGGGCAGAGATGACCGAGATGGGTCGCTCAGCTTTGGGAGACGACGGAATGGATGGAGGGTCTGTTCCAGGAGGACGAGGAGGAGGCGTCTCCACTGCAGATATATTTACAGCCTCTACACAAGCCTCAGCAGCAATCTCAGGCTCAGGAAGTGATGGAGGAGGAGTGGGGGCCACTGGAGAAGGAATAGAGATGGCAAGACTGGGTGGGGGGGTTGGGGAATCGCTGGGTGGATTGGGAATGACTCCATTCTGACTAGCAGGCCTGGAAATGTGCACTGCAGGAGTCTCGATCTCAAGAGGAGTTTCAATCTCTAAGTTTGGCACTTGGAGATCTGGGATATCAGGAACAAAGGTAGGAGGGGGGGTCAATTCAGGAGGGGCAGGGATAGTGGAGGGCGGGGTTATTTCCATTACAGCAGCTGAGTCCGGTAAGATAGGGATGTTTCGTAGGGCCCTTGGGGCAGAAATGTCAGGTGCTACAACACCATAGTCAACATGTACTGGGATAAGTGGCGCTGGTCCAGTAATGCCTAAGGTGGGAGAGTCTAAGATCTGATCTTCAGGGACCTCCGCTGAATTTCTTTTTGTTGACTTCATGAAATCCAGGATGCCCCTCTTCTTTGACACTGTGCCTGTAGGTGGGGGTGCGGCTGGCACCAGCTCAGCAGTTTTCCCCTTAGATGCTCCAGGGAGCTGCGGGAGCTTCTTCACTTTCTTCGGTTTCAGATCCTCTGAAATCTCTTCAAGCTTATCTTTGCTTCCTTTCATTGTCTTATCTTTCGCTTTTTTCAGCTTCACTTCAGTCTTGTCTTTTCCCTTAGAGATGAGGGGCGTTTTGCTCTGCTTCTTATCGTCTTTGAAGATCACTTTGGGGGCATTAACTGTTTTCCCATCGAGGGTCTGGTTGATGGAGGTCAGAAGGGAGGGGCGTGCTCCTGCAGGGAGGAAGTGAGAGGGACTCGTGGGAGGGGGGACACTTTTAGGTTTGTCTGGGAGGGCAGGTCTGCTCTTCGGTTCCTTAAGAATAAGTTGTTCCTCCTGAAACTTGGCCATCAGGGCCTTAAAGTCCAGCGTGTCCTCCTGGTGAAAGGACCAAACAATGTAAAGCTGATGTACAATACTACACTCAGGCAAATACAGAAAGTATGTTATCACAAAAAATCAGTCACTTGTTATGAAAGATAGTGCGGTGCTTAGCTAAAATGAAGATTGAAATCATGGCCATGTTTTACCCTTCACATAACAATGATTGCTTTTTTTTTTACTCATTAGCATATCTACAACTATTTCAAGTATGGGGGTTTCAACAAACACATAGGAGGCCCGTATTTATATAATAAATAGACAATTAGTCTACTGTACTAACACTAACTCAGTCAAAGCTTACTATGCTGTCATTATGACAGGAAGAAAGATTACACCTGTTAACACAATATAAATTATAACAATAGTATTGCAAATATTATCATTATGATAACATAAAGCAAAGTTAAAAACACTTTGCGTAATGTTTGATATTAAAGGGCCACATACCTGATCCATTGTGTCTAAATGTCCACCGAAACGAACAAATTCCTTCTTAGTATAGTAAGTTAACTCCAGTGAGTTCCTTCATCAGCTTCTCATTATATGTCCAAAGAAATCACACAGTTAACAGTTTTAACGCTTTATAAATCCTGTGCCAACTCAGTGCGTCTCTGCTCCGTGCTGATCGAGACTGTTGTGCGTCCCTTGCGCACAGGAGATGGTTTCGGGGCAGGAATGAGGTTGAGTAGGAATACTGACACTCATCTTCACAAAACAGCCCGTCTCGTCAAACGGGTCTTGGCCCCGGTTGAGCATTTAGAGCAGCGCAATGACTCTCAACAGCTAGGATTGTTTTTTTTATCCTTCAGGAATGTTGCCTGGCAGGCACGGTGTTACGCGCAAATGTGAGTCACTGTCATGAAACCTCGCGCCTGGAGTTGTTTTCTTAAAACTGTTTAATATCCACTGTGATTTTGCCAATACAGTACATCCTGAATCCTAACAATAGGCAGTGTGTTTGCTCCTGTGGGAAGATGTTGTCCATCGGTGATCTATAGCATTAGATGCATGTTGTCTGCAGCTGAAATGTAATCTTGAAAGTTAACATAAAGAAAAAAGGAAGCAAAAGAGGCTTGTCAACATTCCAGGTTTATTACATAGATTAGTATTTAGGTAAGCATTTGTAAAAACGGCCTCAGAGCCTTCATAACACAGTTTAAAGGATATTACTGCCAACCTGAGCTTTCGTTGAAAGGTGTTACAGTGAATCAGCAGCTCAAGAGCTTAGACCTCATGTAAAAACATTTTTGTCGTTGTATTGCTGTCTGTGTAGAAACAATCTTAAACACTATAGAAACTGCAGATTAGACGAACCTTAAAAGGGGCAGATCATCCAATAACCAATATACATGTACACATTTACACTTACCCTTGGTTGTATCCAGTTATGCAGATGTTTCCAATTGTAGCTATCTGCTAATATTTTAATCCAATAAAAAATGTTGGCAACACAATAAGACAATGACGTGAACGGAATCTCATGTGTGGACAGCTTTCATAGAAGAAAATGTTTACAAAGAAAACAGCCGACAGTGAGATATGTGGATTATCCAGTAACTGGGACAAGGTATTTGGAAGACATTGTTGTCATTCTAATTTTTGTGTGGAAAAATATCACAGATAAGTGTCTTTAGTGGGTCTTCTAGTTTGAATTTCTCCTGAATACAATTATTGAATCAACGAGTGTGTTAAAGTTGCCTTGATGTGTTTTTCCCTTTTCCACAGGGAGGAGGGTAGAGGCAAAATAAGAGGAAGAGGTCTTTGTTCTGTAGTGGCTTGCTAATAAAGCTTATGACAGCTTGCATTAGAGGCTGCCAGTGTAGCAGAATGTGACAGGCCATTAAAGCCATGTTAAATTACAGCAAAATACTGTGGCACTTGCTTTACACTAACTAAAGACTCACTGGGGGTCACCTCTGCCAGGCACACACCATTAGGCTCACTTTCTCTTTCACACGCACACACACAACCTCATTACAACAGAGACACATATATAGACATATCAGTCATTTGGGATGTGTTTATTTGTAACAGTAATACATGGTGGAATACATAAATCAAGAGAGAACCAAAAAATCATCTAAAAACCCACTGTAGAATGTCATATTCATAAAGATAAAAATAATGTGTCAATTTACATTAAGAAACTGTTAGCTGAGGTAAAGTTAAAATAGGTCTAGAAATGTTATGTACTCAAACAGCAACGTTTCCCTTTTTATTCAACTCCTCTGCTCATCTTCTAGTTGTCAAATTTGAAAGTTAATCAACATCATAGTCCAAAAGAGTTCTCAGTGACATGGGGACTCTGGCCATAAAATAGGGAGTCATTGGCATCAAAGTTGATGTAGTTGTAGCAGAGGAAGCTGCCATCCACACACAGACGCTGGGACAGCAGCAGTTTGGCACCTGACCAGCAGACAGACAGATGGGCGGAGCATCACCGTATCTCAAAGACTATAGAGGGGGAATGGGATGGAGGAGCAGACTACGTTACAGTGAGTGACACTATGTCCTCTGCAACATAGAGAGTGTGAGGTACAGAAACACATACATAGGCCATTGGTGACATAAACTGCAGAAGCTGATCGGCTATCAGTGTGAGGTGGTGGGACTCGAAAAGACAGATACGAGCAGGGTTTGCAGCTGGAAACAGGATTAGTAAGTGAGGTTAAGACAAAGACCAACAACATCCATGCACAAAATCAAAACAACATTAGAGGATTACAAAACATAGTGGGAAAACAGGAAAATAAAACATATGTTGGTATTGCTTGGGTTAACGTTGAGAGTTTGCATAACTGAAGCCTTCCTATTTTATGGCACAGAAGTCCATTGGACAAAATGGTTGTTGTTATCATTATTTACAAAATGAGTTTGGCAAACCAACGATCCGATGCCTTAAAGCCATGTTGACTCTATAACTCCTATAGAGCTGACCCCAGCGGCTTGATTGACTTATAAAATAAAAATTCAATTTTTTAATTTCTTCTTTTTTTAATCAGTATTGTACAAAAGCTATAGAGAATGAACAGTTCGATCACAGAATCTGTTGCAACACTTCCTTCTCAGCGTCCATTCCTCAGATTGTTAGAGAGGGTGAGAGATGACTGCATGTGTGTGTGTGTGTGTGTGTGTGTGTGTGTGTGTGTGTGTGTGTGTGTGTGTGTGTGTGTGTGTGTGTGTGTACTGGTTATTGGGAAAGAAAGTGTATAAGGCTGTGTTTGTCACAGTTTCTCTTCCTGTCTGATTGGGGTTTGGATTTCTCTTGTTACGCACTGCATGAAATTGCTGTTATAATTTGAACTTGAAGAGTATTTATTGAAAAACAATAAACCAACATATCAAAGGAAAATGTGTTTGTCCTAAATGCTTTGTCAATTTCACACCCGTCATCACAGAGGATTATATAGGTGTTTTTCACCCTTAGATGTTGACAAACAACAAAAATGACCTCAGGTGATCATCACACCACTTTGTCTTTCTATAACACTTGGTATTCATCAGCTTCAGGGAAAGTCGTAGAAGAAAGGCGGTAAGATAAAAGTCACACCTGCTACACATCCGCTCCGTAAAAATTAAAGAAAGAAAATAAAGTTTATGGATTGTGCTTCCCTCCAGAATGTGCAACTGTGAACAATACATAGCAACTGGTCTTTGTTTGTTTTAGATTTCCCTCCATGGTTATCGGTGCCATTAAAGATAATTATACACAATATCTTTAAAGCTCAGCATTTAAATACTATGACATGAGTTACATATGCACTTCTATAATCCATAATGATATTTAACAACACTAACAGGGGTACATAGAAGTAGAAAAGATACTCATGTACAAAAAAAACAACAATAATACAAAAACACATGGAAGAACTGACTAGCCCAGTATTAAGTAAAAAAAGAACTATGTATGTAATACGTAAGTTTATATATGTAATTTATTCATTTGTATGTCTACAAGCTATACTTCCATTTACTCCTTTGCTACCAACACTGTAAACCGGTAACAAGTGTATTGGACACTAACTAACTAGATTATCCTGAGGAACAACCTGACTAGTGATTTCTCGGAATGTGAATGAAAATGAGAAGTAAACTAATCTGCCTGTTCTCACTGCCTGTGTCTGCTGTCACACTGTTTCCTTAAACTGGTCTGAGAATAATCTACATGTTCCATCGTCTTCCCCTTATTTACACCACCATTTGTTTTTGGTTATTTGCACATGACGTGTGAACATTTTCAAACGCATGAGGTGTTTGAAAAATGTTGTACTTCTTTTTCCTGGGATCAGCAGCTCATATTGGTCCACTTTTTCAAAATCATACAGAGCCACCAGGTCCCTCTGCTTTCACACGGAGAGCTTAAAAAAAAGTTTGAGGAGACGGTGTATCGCTTGTTGAGAAATCTCCTTATCTCGATCCTCTTCATCATCATACTGATCCATAAATGCCGTCACCAGGTAAACGAGGTCACAGTCAGGAAGATGAAGACACCGTCACAGTATTGGGTGACTGACACGGGTCACAGTGTGCACAATAACAGTATGGACACATTTTTGTCTTGTTTTTCTTCTGCCTGGCTGCTCTTTGTCCTGCTGTTACAAACAGAAAAACAATGTGTCAGTAAGTGAAGTGCACAGTGATGTCATGTAGTGACGAGAGAGTCCAGGAGATTTATTCTTACCTTGTTTATGAGAATTATTCCACTGTCAGGTCAGCATACATGTCAGGAGGAGGTAAAATGATCATGTCAGGATGATCAAAATCTAACGTTTCAGGCCTGTAAGAAAAACACATTTTAAATTATTCAACATGCCCAAACACAACCCAGAAACTTACAGTTCAGTGTGAGGTGCTGCAATGTGGGTTACTGTGCCAGCAGGAAAAAACGAGGGTCAAATCTGTATGACTATGAATATAACTCCTTGTAAAAAGTCCAGTACATGGAATCAACTCATTATCCTACCAGACACAACACAACTACTGTCAACAAAACAACAAACAAAGAATGTCATGCTCAGCAGAATAATACAAAGGGCAAAAAGGAAGGAAACTTTTCTGTCTACAGGTTGCACAACCTTAACTTTGTCCTGTGTGTGTGTGTGTGTGTGTGTGTGTGTGTGTGTGTGTGTGTGTGTGTGTGTGTGTGTGTGTGTGTGTGTGTGTGTGTGTGTGTGATAGGAGTATGTAAGCTGATTGTTGTGTGTGTATTTGGGTGTGAGTAGCTCCCAGAGAGTCTGTTTCTGCATAGTGATCCAGCAGACACTCACAAGAATTTGGAGACATTGCCCAAACCAACGATCCAATCAGAAGCAGTGATCCTAGTAACGGGCCTCTGTGATAGGCTCGTTAGAGTCCAGCTCCTCCTGCAGGATCCACTCGCTTCAGGTGCACATTCTGTCCATTAAATGAAAGATGATCATTCTAATCCTGATGAGCGAGCGTGTGTGTGTGTGTGTGTGTGTGTGTGTGTGTGTGTGTGTGTGTGTGTGTGTGTGTGTGTGTGTGTGTGTGTGTGTGTGAGACAGCGAGGCACTGCTTGATTCAGTCTCTCCTTGACAGCACAGTCTCTGGCCAGACACAGGAGGCAGAGGGAGGAGTGTAAGAGCAAACACAGAGAAGAGGAGGGAGGGAAAGAAGGAAGAAGGGAGCTAGGGGAGGAGCAGGTTATGTCTGTAAGGCTGTGTGTGAGTCGCCACAGGGAGGGGAGAGGAGAGGAGAAGACAGCGCAGTGGAGGGAGAACTGGATCCGTCTCGGTGATTGATATCCCTCCTGCCTGGAGTGAATTACCAAGAGGGCTCACTCCTCTCAGGAGGAGGAGCACAGCGGGAGGGCAGAGGGAGCGTGGAGGCTCCTCCTGGGAGGCTGTTAGCCGAGGAGGAGAAGAAGAAGAAGGGCTTGGCCAGGCTGGGAGATATGCCAGTCACGCAAACACACACTCACACACACACACAAACACACACAAACACAAGGTGAGGGTTCTCCTCCTGTTCTCTCAGTGCTGCTCAGGTCCGTCTTCCTGCGTGTCTCTTTATTTCTTCCCTTTGTTGATCTGGGCGTAGAGAGGGTCCTTCCCCTTCTGTGCAGGAGAGAGGAAAAACATCAGAATTTCAAACCGCTTTTACTTTCACAATTCAAATCTAGTTGGACTCGTAAGGATTTGCCTCAGCCGGTCTGAAAGTTACATAATAAAAAGGGAGGACCCGAGTTTCAGATGATGATTCATTCTCTCCATCAACTAAACCTACAAGCCCCGACAAGTACATCCAGACCTGCAGAGGCTTGTTACGTCCTGTACCTAACATGGCCACCAGGTGGCAGTAGCACGCTTCTGTGGGGGAGACATCCAATCATTTCTCTTCTCTGGCCATTCAGAGCTCTCACTATACAATTCACCTCTCACTCTCAAAACCTTTTCATGCCTCTGTGTGCGTGTCTGAGTTTTCTTCCCGAGTGTGTCATTGGGCGCGCACATGCTTATTCTTTCCCATTTCTCTTATGTACCAGTATGAATCAGAGGTATAAACTAGCGCCTTGAAAGACCAGTTATGAGTCATCGTGTCAGTATTTCTCCATATCTGAGCCGGAAGACAACAGGTTGATGGAACACCCTGCAGTCAGAGCTCCACCCTGCTGTAGTCACTCACAATGGGCCCGTTATTATCGTACACATAATTACAGCCAGCCACTCAATATGCCATGCAGACAGCTTGATTGGAGACTGCTGGCTGGCCTATTGTGTTTTTGAAGACTTCTCTCACTGAGCAGTTTGGGGGCTACCAGTAGCTGCCACACAAGGATATAGAAGCCAATGTTCATAGAATTGAATGAAAACTGAGAAAAGGGACAGAAATGTCTCTTAAGGGCAGAAATACATTTTTCCAATTCTCATCAGATAAAATTGCTTCTGCTGCAAATTATTGTTGCCCTTCAGTTCAGTTATTATACTAGATGAAAAGGCAAGATAATGTTACAAACTAAAGCAAAGACACATCTATGTGTGGATGTTTGACTTGAGAACAAACCCTCGCTATTTATCAAACATCAAGTAATTTAATAATGAATGATAATGAAAAAAAATCCTAGTTGTAATCATGTTCAACACAAACTATAAAAATAAGTATAGGTTCAAATGTGCACTAATGAAAGATTTGATTGTTTTTATTTGATGTTGCAGCTTATTCATGAGCTTCAGTCTCATTTGGGAGAGAAAAGAAGAAAGACTTACAAAAATCTTCGTCATGCTACAAAATCTGACTGAAAAACCTGTTGCGTAATCCAAATGGGCTTTCATCTGAACAGAAAAGTGGGGTTAAAGTTGGGAGGAATGCTTTAGCTGAGTGTTGGGGCTCTGGGATACAGAGCTGTAACTCCGGCCAAAGGCAG
>NW_011359235.1:0-5513 GCF_000735185.1 Notothenia coriiceps
TTTCCATGGCCTCTTAACATGGCAGTTGTGATGACATATTCCTGCCCTGTGAAAATAGTCCCGGTCTCATAGTTGTTTGAATTAATTGAAGGAATTTAACAGGGACATGAGTTTTTTATTTTTTTACGATATACAGCAAGTGAACCACCGAGTTCGATTCGCCATTATCAAAAGAAGAACTTCAACCGGACAGATTGATAACTACGAAAAGCTAAGCGGCGGATGAATACATTTTTGTTAAGCGATGTGACAGTGAGTGAACATGACCAACAGAGTAACGGGTACGCATGCAGATCTTTTCGGCTGATGAACCACTGATGGACAGGCAAAGTGAGGTGAGCGGTTGCATATTTAATGGTTTCAGGCAAAACGAAAAGTAGCTAAATGGAGTTAAATCAACACCTAACTGGTGTTTGAATGTTTATAAAGAGATTTTATTTCAGGGCAGAGTGTTAAGAAAATGTCGGTTAACCAAGCTAACATTACAGGATTATGATTATCTAAACCTTTATTAAATAAATAAGTTTCAAGCATTCTTACTCTTATTTATGATGCTTGTGATTTTGTAAAAGGTTTGAATGGTAACTGCCTATGTTTGTAGCTTAATTTAGAGAGGTTTTGTTTGTTCGTTCCAGCAATTAGCCGTGTCCCGGCTCTGTTCGGCTAAATATTTAAGCTAAATTAACGTGTTTCGGTGAGGTTGTGTGTGTTCCTGCCAGTAATTAGCCGTGTCCCGGCTCTCTGTTCGGCTAAGAATTGTAGTTTGTTAGCTGGGCCATGGCTTTGAAATGGAAGTCATTTGTGGAAAAGTATAGGGGACTTGTTTTTTGTTAAGGCCGAGCAAGTGTTAAAGTGATTTTATCCTTGCAACGTTTTTCTGGTTCAGCTCACGCTAAACCTGCCCAGATACAGA
Organism: Notothenia coriiceps; assembly: GCF_000735185.1. Taxonomy (NCBI): domain Eukaryota; kingdom Metazoa; phylum Chordata; class Actinopteri; order Perciformes; family Nototheniidae; genus Notothenia; species Notothenia coriiceps. The sequence goes on from NW_011359235.1 coordinate 914, forward strand.
GGGGGTGCCTCGGGCCATTGAACGAGTAAAATGCCAACTGTTCAAAAATAGCATTTATATTGTGTACGAATGCTATGTTCCACTCTTGAAATGGAGACAAATTTGTATTTCTGCTTTTTAGAAAATATTTTACAGAAAAGAAAGGAATATATTTAGTTTATTTTATTGAAATATGGTGCCCATAAACTACATGTCCCACAATGCATTTTGTTCTGTGACTTGCGCACTGAAGTGTCTTAATATCAGCCGTTTCTATCAGCGGGAACAGTCGGTGCTCAAGGCACTTACAAATGTTGATCTTTGATTGATGAGATTATTGTTATTTAATCTAATAAATTAATGGGATGTATGTAATTATAACACAGGGAAAGGTTACTGTTCACCCACAAGAATAAATAAGATGTGCAATGGTTGTAATTGTTAGATATTTATATTATAATAAAATAAATAATATTTATACATGAACAATATTTTTTCCTAAACTTCTGCTTTCAGAGGTAGTCAAGTTATTACTAAAAACTGATAATAATCCACTGAATAGTCTATGGAAAATAAGTGCAAGCACATAATCAACAATTACAACCATTGTACAATTTCTTTAAAGTTTGGTATAAAAAAAAAAGAGTTTTCATTGATATATTTGGCATGCACGTAGACACAAAAATCCTCTAAGTGGATGAACACTGACCTTTCCCTGTTATTATTACATGCATCCCATGAATTTATTAGATTGAATATGCCTCATCATATCTCATCAATCAAAGATGAACATTTCAAGTTGTTTATCTATTTAAATGAAGCACTGTTTAAGTCTTTATCATATGAATTCAGGGATAATATTGTAATTGTGAAAGCCAAGGCTTGTCGTTTATGGGCAACGTGACTGTTGTAATTGTGTGCATCTTATTCTTTGTCATGTTCTCAGTTCTTATTACTTTATTAAGGCCTGCTTCATAATGTACCTAAATGTGTGTTCTCTATTACAGGTACAGATTTTCAAAGATTTCCGTTTTGCTGCAACTGGATGAAGTGGACTTGTAAGTTGTGCAGGTTTTCCAGTTACAATGAGAAGGCAACATGCACAGTTGCAGACTGTTGGTAGAATATTTTCTATATGTCTGTGTCTCCTCAGATTCAGGCGGAGTTCCAGAGAATTGTCACTACGGACCTGCTTTCATCGTTTCTGGATGGACTTGATGGCCTGGCCCCAACATTGCTGGAGGTCTAAAAAGGTGCATCCAGGACTGGAAAGAAGCCGGCACTAAAAGGCCTTTTGGACTGCATTGAGGAAGATGTAAGTGGAGATGCTGATGACCATAATTTGGCCACCATTTGTTTGCTACAAATGTTTATATCCCACTGCATTTTTTGTCCTGCAGGACACAAATGAGAGGAGGAGGACTGCTGCTCTCTTGGAACTATCACACTACATGTCTGGCGAAAATCAGGAAAATGTCATCAGGATGTGTGATGTAAGATCATAACTTTCTTTAATTACTTTATGTAATTGTACATTTTAACATAAATCAACCCAAATCACCCTGTGCCCAAAGTTTCCTTCAAAAGTAATGTTTACAATTACCTTAATTTAACTAAAATAATTGCAATAAAGAATGATACATTTAATATAAACAAAAACCGCAAGAAAACGTAACTATTAAACTATTAAATAATATATCGCTTTCTGCAGATCTTAAAGGAAGGAATCCAGCAAAACAAGCTGGGTCATCTAGAAATGCCTCTTCCATTCAAAGCACGAACTCTACTCCCAGACAACAAAAGGCTGGCTTTGATTTGGCTAAAGCACCTTAAAAGGAAACTGGAAAGAGATCCCAAATTCAAGGCCGACTATGTGAAGTTTATGGATGGCGTCTTCAAAGATGGCGACGCAGAGAAAGCAGAAACACAACCAGAACCAGGCAAGGTCTGGTATATCCCACACCAAGGGGTTTACCATCCTCGGAAACCAGATAAAATAAGAGTTGTTTTCTATTGTTCTGCAAAGTACAAAGGCACCTCCTTAAACGATCACCTGCTAACAGGACCGGATCTCACAAATGGCATAACTGCAGTGCTCTGCCGGTTTCGTAAGCATGCCGTCGCTGTCATGTGCGATGTGGAAAAAATGTTCCACAGGTTCCATGTCCACAAAGAAGACGGGGACTACTTTCGGTTTCTCTTGTGGGAAAATGGGGATACAGACTCAGAACCCACAGCATACCGAATGAAGGTCCATCTTTTCGGAGCATCATCTTCCCCTGGCTGCGCCAATTATGGTCTGAAGCATCTTGCCAGTCAGAATCAAATACAGTACCCCTCTGCAGCTAGCTTCATCAGAAAGAACTTCTATTTAGACGACGGCATCATAAGCTTGGAGTCTTTCGATGAGGCAGTTAAGTTGGTGAAGGAAGCCCAAGTTGTGTGTGCCAAAGGGAATCTACACCTTCACAAATGCCTTTCCAACAACCGGGAAGTTCTAGATTCCATCTGTGCTTCAGAACGTGCTGCAGAGGTAAAAAAAAATGTGGACCTCAACCACGATGAACTTCCAGCACAGAGTGCTAGGAATACGATGGAACGTTGAAAGTGACAGCTTCTCCTTCAAGGTGTCACTCGATGAGAAACCAGCAACTCGCCGTGGGATACTCTCAGTTGTGGCCTCTCTGTATGACCCATTGGGGTTTCTAGCTCCATTCATCCTAGAGGGAAAGAGGGTTCTTCAAGAGATGTGTCAGAAGGGAACCAGATGGGACGAACCACTGCCAAGCGAATTGACACTAAGGTGGGAGAGTTGGATGAATGATCTGGAAAATGTTGAGAAGATTCAGATCCCAAGATGCTTTACACCTAAACATTTGGTGTATGTTTAAAACAAATGCAAATAATTTTTTTTTTTTAAATCTAAAATCTTCTTCTTCTTCTTCTTCGTGGTGTTATTTTACAGTCGGGGGTCACTACCGCCACTCTGTGGTTGTGGTGGGTACAACACAAAGCTGAGTATTCATAAATGTTCTACTATCAGAGGTGGAAGAAGCAGTGGCGGTTCTAGACCAATTGACTGGGGGGGGCCAGGGCTGGGGCCAGTTATTTTCTGTAGGCGGGCACAATAAATGCAGGACGAAAAAGACAAAGACAGTATGAAGTAATTGCGCATAAGAAAACAATACAATACAGTTATTGGTATTTGTTTCATTACACATTATGACATGCTTACCTTTAACCTTTGTGTGCTGTTTGGGTCTGTGGGACCCGTTTTCAGTGTTTAGATATTTTTTTTAGATGTTGAAGTTAAATGCATCAATCTGGTGCACTTTGAGCACAAAATGAATTTATGTATGCAGCTCTCAACACTCGTAGGAAAGGGAGCTGTATACTTTTCAATAATCCAAACATCTTTAGAATATGATCACAACCAATAACAAATCATTTAAACTTGTTTATTCTTATCTTATGTTACCTAGTTAGCATTCTTTCTTTCTATTTATGCATATTTTACTAATCACTCCCCTTTTAAACTGTTTTTTTTTACTGTCCACATTGGAATGATTTCTTACTTTATTTTTTCCAACTATATTAAATAGATGAAGGTGTGCTCTCTCCAGCTCTCTCTCTGTTTCGCTCGCTCACAGAGGCTGTGTGCTCCTCCGTGGCGATGACGGCCTGCATTAAAAAAATAAATAAAAAAAACATATTTGTAAAGCTATTGAGGGCTTGCGAGATACCAGTAGCTCGCGATCGACGTGTTGGAGACCCCTGCTCTAATGGGTCCGACTAGAATGACAAATATTGTTACTTCCGCCTATTCCGTCAGCCAAGAAATCGATTAATCATAAACTTTTAATTTTTTTTATTTTTATTTTTAGGGGGGCCACAGGGGGGTCCAAAGTCAGTGTTAGGGGGGCACTGGCCCCCCCCCTAGAACCGCCCCTGCTCCTGCCTTCTGCCCTTCCCTCGCACGCCTGCCAGTAGGCCACTGAAAACGATTCATACTGATCAAATGAATAATATCCATGACAGCACAGCTTCAAATCAGCATGTTACTGTAGTTCTACTGTGCCCTCCAGAATTATTGGTGGCCTTGGTAAAGATTAGCTCATTACTTTTACAGCTTTCTGGCTCATCCTCACCAAGGGTGCCAAACATTCTGGAGGGCAATATATATCTTACCCTCCTACGACTCTTTCTCTTCCTCCTCTCAACGTGCTGCCATATCTCACTTTTAAGCTCATGTATAATTCATGGATTTTTCTGTTAGTAAGAAATTATATGAGCAAACAACAGGGAATTGATTTTCTGAAATGAATTGAGCTCCACAGAACAGCTCTTGAATTTGATCTGAACACACTGCAAAAACGCCCTGTCAAATTTAAGGCCAAACGTTCTAGATATAAGCATGCTTGCACTTAAAACAAGCACATTTGGTAGACCCTCCAGAAAAACGCGGGCAAAAATCCTTGATTATGCGGGCTAAATTCCTTGATTATGCGGGCTAAAATCCTTGATTATGCGATTAAACATGCGGGGTTTTTATGTGTTTTTATGCAGTGAAATTGCGGGACCTTGAGACCACAGCTCCCCGCCGCGGCTTCGGCAATAGAGG
>NW_011359236.1:0-2494 GCF_000735185.1 Notothenia coriiceps
CCCAAGACGTATCGGGGTCACCAGTGTAGTGCCGAGGACATGGAGTCGGAGGCGGTGCAATGGAGATGTGAAAGGGTACTTTAATAAAGAGCAGAATAAGACATGTTGTCGGGTCGCAGCCCGGGTCGACAAGAGAAAGAGCCAAGAGGGCACACACTATATATAAGTAACACATAACATGTCCGTGCGGGAACAATAGCCGCAACTGTAGTTCCCAGTTTGAATTATGAACCGGTGGTTAAATACGTGGTCACCACACAAGCCACCCCAGAATTCAAACAGGGCAAAAAATAAATCCTCGCGCCCGTGGAGGAAGCACCACAGGGGCCAACGAGGGTGTGGTCGCAGGCGAGGACCGGGCCATAGAACGGGCCATGAAAGGGGGCCGCAGGAGCGGGTAGGGGCCCTAACGAGGGCGAGGGCACCCCCACCGGGGGCGGGCCGGAACGGGCCGTCGTAAGGGGGCAGCAGTAGGTGTCGCGGAGAACCCAACAGGAAAGAGCGCAACCCGGCCGCAGGCAGACGCACAACGGCGGCGGGCACGAAGTCCTCAGCAGGCGTTGAGGTATCCCCGGGAAGCAGGAGAACAACCCGGCCGCAGGCAGACGTGCCACGGCGGCGGGCATGAAGTCCTCAGCAGGCGCTGAGGCGTCCCCGGGAAGCAGGAGAGCAACCCGGCTGCAGGCAGACGTGGTGCGGCGGCGGGCATGAAGTCCTCAGCAGGCGCTGAGGCGTCCCCGGGAAGCAGGAGAGGCCAGACGGGGTCCAGGAGTGCACCACCCAGGCGTCGATGAAAACGTGAGTGGCGTCTGGAACCGCCGTCGTGGTGGCGAAAAAGGTGAGCGTCCACATGAGGTCAACCGGCTGGTCGAACCTCCTCTCCGGCACCAGAAAAAGATGGTTAACAGTCAGATGTTAACAGAAATACGTCGACAGCCGTTAACAGCCAGCCGTCAGAACCAGTCGTCAGCACTAGCCGTTAGCACTAGCCGTTAGCTCCACGTGGTTAGCCGCTAGCTGGCAGCCATGGGTAGCTGCCAGCTGTCGTTAGCCCCACGTGGTTAGCAGCCGGGGCGTGCAACAAACCCACGAGGTAGCAATGGGGTTGCTGGTCGACCCAGCAGGTCGTGCATCTTCCCCCCGTTGGATAGAAAGCCGATGCGGGAACGGCGAGCAACGTCTCCAGCCTTCCGCGGAGCGCACACCGAGCCTCAGTCCGCGTGCCGGTGGCAGCCACGGACGTCTCCAATCAAACCCCGCATTTTGAGAAAGGAAGCCGAGTTCCTTTTGCCGTGTTAGGCTCCGTCCAGGAAACTTCCCAAGACGTATCGGGGTCACCAGTGTAGTGCAGAGGATATGGAGTCAGAGGCGGTGCAAGGAAGGTGCAGAAATAGTAATTTATTAACAAGCTGCAAAGGACATGTTGTCGGGTCGCAGCCCGGGTCGACAAGAGAGAGAGCCAAGAGGGCACATACTATATATAAGTAACCCATAACATGTCCGTGTGGGAACAATAACCGCAACTGTAGTTCCTAGTTTGGATTGTGTCCCAGTGGTTAAATAGGTGGTCACCACAGCATCATCTTCAATAACGTTACTATTATACAGTATAAATATTCACCAAAATTATTCCAAACCATATTCTTCCAAACTCTCCTCTGTAGTATGACCAACAGGAGACTATCGATGTGTGTGGTGAGTTTGGTAGAAATATAAGAGTAACGTTATTGAAGATTATACCATATTTATTGAAGATTTTACATTAGAAATATTCCCCAAAATTATTCAAAAGCACATTATTCCAAACTCTCTGCTGTAGTATGAGCATCAGGAGATTATTGATGTGTGTAGTGAGTTTGGTAGTAATATACTGTATAATAGTGAAGTGATTGAATATTATTGTATTCTCTTTTTTCGGTGTTGCACTTTGCAGACGGTCCCTCAGCACTCGTTTCTTCTCCGGCTGCGGAAAGAGACCAATTTAATGTGTCCAGTTTGGAGGACAGCACATATTGGCTTTTTTTTATCAACATGTGATTGTAATTCGTTGTCAACCTTACCACGGTACTTAGGAGACGAAATTTGTGTCTGAATAACGTTTTGTTCATGAGTTATTGATCCGTGAAAGAAATCTGAATCTGCCAATATCGTTCGAACTTTACTCAACTTCCACACCGAGGGAGAGGCCTGCCGATGCGAAGCCTGAAGAGGCTTCAACAACGGCCACAGCCGCCGGCGTAGTGACACCGTCTGTAGTAGTAGCAGAGTGATTTTATAGCAATTGATCGAATCCGCGCTGCTGCGCCAGTCAACAGAGCGTGTGTGTGATATATTTAGTAGCAGGATGTGCACTGAAAAATAGGGCTCCCCCGAAAGCAAATGGGTAATTCGAACACTGGCTAACATCCATGCCAAAAGTAATGATCATTTGAAAAAAATAAAATAGTATTTGAAAGTTCAAGTTTGTTTTAACCTGACTTTGAATGAAAAAATA
>NW_011359237.1:0-893 GCF_000735185.1 Notothenia coriiceps
CAGTTTGTCTGGTGCCATAAAATCTAGGTTCTTTCCGGGCCAACAACAGGGCTGAGTCGGGCTGAGTATGACTGAGTCGGGCTGAGTATGCTAAACTAGAGAGAGAATCGCTGTCAAGGGGGCTACAACTACAACAAGATGAACATATTTGACCGTGATTTAATTGTAATACATGTTTCAAAATGATGCCGAAGTAACAACATACTGATACCGGTTAGTAGAAACCATGAATTAATGCTTTGACAAGTCTGCAGACAGACGGCAGGAGGAACTCCTTTTGAAATGCTTGTTTTCTGAATGGAGATCGGCTAAGCTAACGCAGTATATCCTCCGACCGTCCACACTCACAACAACGGCCTACAGACATAAATAAACCAGCGACTGTATTCTCCATGACACAGACAGTCTGTGGTTTGTACTTGTTTAACTTTTGTCTAGTTTCTGAACAGATATGAGGAGCTGTGAGCTCTGAGGGCTAACAGCTAACGGCTGATGTTGTTTTTTGTGGTTCTCATTGAAGATGACGTCACGGCTACACTGTGTTACTATAGTTACTGCCCCAGCTACTAAACTGTAATGGAAACGCAGCATAACGTGAGCCTGGCCTACCAAGGCCTAACTATACCGTACTAAGCCGAGCGAGGCCCTGCAGTGGAAAAGCGCCATTAGTGTGTTTAGGTGTGTGTATCTTGTGTGTGTGTGTGTGTGTGTATATATAAACCCTGTGTGTGTGTGTGTGTGTGTGTGTGTGTGTGTGTGTGTGTGTGTGTGTGTGTGTGTATATAAACCGTGTGTGTGTGTGTGTGTGTGTGTGTGTGTGTGTGTGTGTGTATATAAACACGTGTTTACAGTCATTTTTATTCATGAAACTTGAGAGAAAGGTGAAGTTTGGG
>NW_011359238.1:0-24059 GCF_000735185.1 Notothenia coriiceps
CTGTGATCTCCCAACCCCCTCTGTAGGTTTGTGTTCGCATATGCCAGTGTTAATTTTGGCAGCTGTTTTTGATTTAGTCTTAGTCTTTAGACGAAAATGGTTATTAGTTTTAGTCACATTTTAGTTATTCCTATCCTTCGTAGTTTTAGTCTAGTTTTAGTCGACGAAAACTCAAAACGTTTGTCAACTTTTAGTCGATGAAAAATTTAATTTCAGTCAACTTTTAGTCAAAATGTGTCTCTATACTCTCTGAACGCTCCGCCCCCGGCAGATCTCTGTGTCCGCTGCAGCATGTCTGTTAGGCCCCGCCCCCCGCACACAGAGAGACACAGCGGCCCTTTCTCATTTAATCAAATCCCCCTCCTCGACTCCTCGACTCCTCGGTCCTCCGCCATGTTGAAGGACATCTCATTTCTCTAAATGCACTTCGAGGACCGAGGATCGAGCGTCGAGGAGGCTCTCTGGAGGAGCTATAACCGAGGATACACTGATGGGTCCTCCACGGTCTTCTCCCCACGGCTCCTTCGTAGATGCATTTCCGGGAACAGAGATGTTTCAAAGAGTCGTGACGCATGGCCGGACTTGTCTCAGCCAATGACAGCTCTGCATGCATTCCCTGGATATTATTTTATTAACTGCTTTCATCACGACGCGATATTTACAGTGAGAACAGCAGTGAGGTCCATGCAGAAAGCAGATCAGTGTGTACAATATATATCACTCAGTATAACAGGCCTAAAGAGAGTAGGCCTGTTATACTGAGTGATATATATTTTATATTCTACAGTAGAGAATGACTACTGTAGTTGAGTAGATATCTACAAACAAAGAGTTGATATTTTTCTAAAACCATTTAGTGCTTCACATAATAAAACACAAAACGGCTGTAGCCTGATTATATGCTTTAGGAGCTGTAGGTGCGTGTGGTACAGTGTGTAGGTGTGTGTGGTACAGTGTGTAGGTGTGTGTGTGGTACAGTGTGTATGTGTGTGTTGTACAGTGCGTAGATGCGGCGGACAGACGGGTCTCAGTTGGTTTGGTGTCCTTTGCTTGCTTTTAATACTTGTAAATAAAACTTTTGGCCCGTAATTTCAATTCCCCATTGTAGCGACCAGAGAGGGGGAAGGGGGGATATATCCAGTCTCTGATGTGTTACGTTATTATGAGAGTGCTCTGTTTGATTCTGAAATTGTATATATTTATATAAATATATACATATATAAATTTGTGTGTGTCCCCGCATCTGTAGCCTGTTATTGTCTCATTATACCGCACTGTGAATGAATTAAAAGTATATAAGTCATCATGAACACATCTGCCCATCAGACAGAGGGCTGCTGTGCCTCCTGTCATCATTAATGGACGTCTCTTTAAAATGACCGCTCAGAGGAGAGGAGTTCTTATTTCTCTAACCGCCTGCTGCTTCCCCTCCTCTCTACTCGGCTCCCCTCCTCGGCTACTCCGCTCGCATCTCCTGTGGGCGGGACTAAGTCTCGAGGATAGGATTCGAGGATAGGAGTCGAGGATAGGAGTCGAGGAGGGGAGTTAGAGAAATGAGAAAGGGCCCCTGGCGCTGCCAGTGGTGGGATGTATGGGGCAGGCCATTCTGCACATGCGTTAAATGCGTTAAATATTTTAACGCAATTAATTCAAAAACGTAATTACCGCCGTTAACGCGATAATTTTGACAGCATTAATATATATATATATATGTGTATGTTTTTTTGTTGTTCAGGCAGTTACGTCAAATTGTATTGCAAAAATGTAAAAAAAGCCTCTTAGGCAACTCTGGCGCATTTACTGCTATTTTTTATATTATTTAATGTCCCTTTAAAAAATAAATAAATACTATTAAAGGAAAAATTACATTTCTAAAAACTGCTAAGTAGATCAAATGAATGTAAACAGCAGAACGGATTGCACAAAAGCCTGAAACGGTGACATTTTGAAGCATATTTTGGCTGATTTGTTCCTATGAGTGCAGACCTGTCACATGTTGGTTCTAACTTTGTGCTTCTCTCTTCCTGCAGCGCCTGCAATGCCTCCCGCTCCGGCCTCTCCCACGGCCTGAATGTAACGAGCCCTCACGAGCACAAAAACATCAAGAACTACGAGAACACCACCCTCTTCTACATCTCCTCCTTCCAGTACCTGGCCGTGGCCATCATCTTCTCCAAGGGGAAGCCCTTCAGACAGCCCAGCTACAGGAACTGTAAGACTTGTGAAATGACTGTGGGACGTGTAATTAGCTAAAGCTTTGTTGTTTATTGATATCAGACAATGCTACTACAGATTATTCAATTATTAATTAAATGTTTCGTTTTGTTATTGCATTCATTTGTATAGTACTGTATCATGTCTGTATCACCTTTTGTTTCATTTGTATTTTCTTTAGTTTACACCCTCGAAAAAAAAAAAAAAAAAAAGAACTGTCAGAGCGATGTGTATGTAAAGAGATTATTGTCAGTGCAAATCAAGAACAAATCTACGAGGCACATTAGCAATTAAAAAAATGGAATTGTAAAGGTCTTTTTGTTAATAATAAAAAATAAAAAGTTTAATTTATTTCAATCTGTCATTCCAAATTCACTTGTTCAAACTCATTCTCCTGAATACATCCTTTTATTTTCTGAAAATAGTTTTTTGTATAAATTCTATGAAGTTTGACAAACAAATGTATACAATTACAATCCTTCCTGACACTATTCACTTCACATGTATTTATATATGTATAAGTGAAGTGATATACTTGCAAGTTAAAAGAGAACTATTTAATCTGGCGTTTCAACTGAATGTCTGTTTCTTTATTTCATAAGGGCCGTTCATGCTGTCCTGCATCGCCCTGTACACTTTTCTCCTCTTCATCATGTTGTATCCTGTTCGTGCCATCGACAACTTCCTGGAGGTAAACTTGTTTTTTTACTTGAATTGTATGTTGTTGTTGTTGTTGTTGTTGTTGTTGTTGTTGTTGCAGCACTGGCATCTCTAAAACAACCATTCTCCAAACCTGGTAAGCGTCAGAGAAACTGTGTAACTGCCTGGAAGTGACATGAAGTCTATGAATGTGTGTGGTGTTGCATTCACTGCCCTCTTCCTGCCGCTCTCTCCCTCAGATCGTGTGTGTTCCCCACGACTGGCGCATTACACTCGTCATCATTGTCATCGTGAATGCGGCTGTGTCTTTCATTCTGGAGGTAGGCTTTACAGACATCAAACCCCACAAAGCCCTCTGTGACTGATCTCCGTTTTTTAATTAGGAAACTGATTTGCATGCATTGATTTTCTTGCTGAATCTGTGCATCACCGACTAATGAATGAAATTAATGAGTCGTGTTTCTGTGAGTCTCTTTGGGCTTGTTTCTCTGTGGCTGTAGCCCGATCTTCATGACCAGCTCGTTTCTCAAGTTCCCACTCAAATCTTCTGTAGATTTTGATCGTTGACATCGTCATGCGGAGGCTAGTTTTCAGAAGCAATCAGGGGCTAAATCTGCCCACAGAGCCCCCCTCTTCTGACACACCTAAGGTTGGGAAGCTTTTCACTTTTTTATTTTGTCTGCTTTCATTTATTTAAACAGTTACGCAAGTCCTAACCCTCTAATTCTCTTGCTTTATATTTTTCCTCTGGTGACAGGCTGTGGCTGATGTGTAAATAATCCATAGAAACTAATAGAACTAGTATAGACTATTATATTTGTTGTACTACTTTTTATTGGGTTGTTTGTGTTGCAATTCATTCACTCATTATGGCTAATCTCATGAATCAATGAATGGTCTTTTCATGACTGTTTGACTTATTTTACACACATCCTCACTAATGGAGAAACTAGTCACTGCAACGTCACAAAACATTTATGAATATAAAAACAGCTCTTCATATAAATGCATCAAGCAATGTAGAGACATTTTGCTAGTACCCTAGTATTTCCTGTTCTGTGCATCATCTTGCCATGTGAGTATGTTCTGAATACGCAATGTTCTTTAGTCACAGATATTATTGCTGGCTTCTTAACGTTTCTAATGTTCAAACACTCCCAGGAGGCCAACCAGCACTGGGCCTCGTCTTTCCTCTCCCGGTTGTTCTGTCAGACAAACAAGCCCCCCCGGGTGCTCTACATGCACCTGGCCCTGGAGCTGCAGGACAACACAGACTGGCCCCCCCGACCCTCCACTGTCACCTTCGCCAGCGATCCACAATCCCGCCTCTCTGCCCCCCTCTGACACCAACAAGCAGACTACTGCACAGACTGAAGATACAATCACAGCTTGAATTGAGCTCAGAGAAGATGATGATGGTGATGATGTGTGAAGCGTCCTAATATAACAGACACTGTGAGCTGCTCATACAGAAGGTTCTCCTCCATTTTGGTTCAACCTCCTCAACAGACAAACTCTTGTCAAACTGCTGAAACATGAGCCAGAGATCTCTGTTAAAGGAACAGCTCACCATTTTGTGAAATGTGGTACGCTTAATCGCTCTATTGCTAATATGTTAGACGACAAGGTCTAAGACAACTCTAACTATTCTAGGGTTAAACTAGATGTTAAAATGTCAACTAACCACTGTGAGCCAAACAGCAGGTGATTGCTGATATGTTTGTGAAGTGTGTGTTTGCATGTCTGTGTGCAGCGCTGTGCGCTGCCTCAATCCCATCATAAAACACAATTAAATCAAACATGACTGAAACAAAATTAAACTCACCAAACCTGTGATGGTTAGGTCTTTTCAACTTTCCAACAATCACCAACTGGTTTGGTTTAAATAAACCCTGCAGTTTTTACTGCTGCCCTTTTTCTGGGGGCGGGGGAATCATGAAATTATCCAAATAAGATAGCCCCAAAAATGTTTTATATAAAATATATATGTTTCCATTGCCTCACCCTAATCTAAAGTAAATGTAAAGGCAGTGACAGCAATTGGTTAGTTTATCACAAACACTGGTTGCTGGAAGCCAGAAATGTATACATGTTTTAAGTCGACATATTAACAAGCTAGGTTTATTCATTACTAGTCTAGATCATAATTAGTCTAAAATACAACCCAATGCAGTTTTCATTAAACACACATCAGAATGGGATCAATCTTCTCAGATAATTCAGCAAGAAAAAACCCAGCACATTTCACAAGTGAGAAGTCATTCATTTAACAGGAGTAGATGTCTTAACTACATTGTCGCAATGTAGTTAAGTGCGTTTTTGTGTTAGTGCGACAGATCAGCCGCTGTTTAGCTCAGCCGGGTCAATCAACAGACAACAATACAATGTAAGTATTTTAATACTCAAAGATACATTGCATTTAAATCCCATGCGTTGAAACTTTTAGTATGATTACATTTAATTTATGAATGAACAGTTCTTTATTAAATTAAATTACCATTATTTTACATTTTTATTTAAAAAGGAAATGGATCATAGATCACAATGGGACCAATCTGGTTAAATAAAGGTTTGAAATGAAATCAACAGCCTAACCCTCTGCTTCACTGTGAATAAGCACGCACTGTCTTCCACTAGCATTAGCTGCTGCTATAATCCTAAAGTTGTAAAACATTGTTAGGATGTATGAATTCAAAGACACATGGGACACTTTTTTTATTTCTAAGACAACAAACATTCCACTGCTGCATTTCTGTCTTAGGGTAGCTTCAATTGAAGTTCTTCCTGTGGAAGAGAGAAACAGGAATTTCTGTGTCCCTATTTTCTAAATTGTATTGGCGGATCATGTGTGTACTTGTGTGGAACAGAGCAAAAAAGTGCATTGCTTAAAAAGAGAATAAACCATTTCTGTGTCCTTTGATGCTTAGTAAAGTCTTCTCATAATATGACTTTCTTTTTTTAATTAAATGAAAAAGAATGACACCGTTTAAAATCACTAAGGTACTGTGCAAGACTGATCATATTTAATGTCTCAAAGCAAGTGAATTAATCAAAACGAATCAATGAGACACTTGCTGCTGTGATGAATTTATAATAGTTGATTCATCTTTTAATTTTCATAATATTTGTCTATAACTTTTTACAGCTGTTGAATGTGTATTTTAAGTAACAATTAAAATGAATAAATGAAACATGAGAATTGTTCTCTTAAATATCCTCTTTAGAAATATGAAAATTGTAATTTATTTTTCAAGGGAATATGTCAATCTTTTTAATATGTGTACTTATTTTCTTATTTCAATCAAATGTTTCAGTGTCCGTCAACAAAAATTCCTGTTTGCTCTGCAGAACTCCCATTACATCTCCCAATAAACCTGTATATTAAGCTACTCTTGCGTGCTTCGTGGGGGGCTGACCTTGGTCACACTTTTTCAGCCGAGACTTACTGATCAATTATGGGCTTTCCCAGCCTCCTCGCTGCCTGGCATATGGGTGCTTAAAGGGCGCGAGAGTGGAGGAGAAAGAGGGGTATCATTTCATGTGGAGATCAGGGCCTATAGGCAGTGAATGGGTGGATTTAGGGGGGACTGTGAATGAGGGAAGGGGGTCCTCGCTTGTACCAAAGAGAAAAGATCTCCCACAGATCAGGGAAGAGCCTTTTTGGGAATATTCATGATGAGGATGAGGAGGCATCATGAATTCATGTGTGTCTCCTCGGATCATCTTTTCAGTAAACACTGATGTGGACAGAGCCGGGGATGTCTTGCTTTGCCGTGTTTGCCATGTAGTTTGGGGGATAGTGTTGCCTCTCCACAAAGCAATATGGGTTTTTGTGTACTCTGCTGTATTCCTTTTGTGCTATTGAGCAACAGATGGAGAGTGGTGCAGAGACATAAAGAAGCTAAAACACACAGCCTTTCTTCCTCACAGCCAGCTACTCGCTCAAAAAGATTTTCTCAAGCTTGTGTTCAGACGTGTGCTATTTCAAACATGTTGGACTTCATCTCCTTTCTCTTTTGGCCATACGTTTTTTTTGTCTAGTTGTGTACTTTCAAGATTTGGGCTTATGCACACAGGCTTTGTTTACTGTTTCTTTGGTCACTCCTGCAGAGGGATCACACCCACTTAGAATAGATTGTAGAGGCACAGCCACTGTTGCACACTTTAGCGCACCAACATTTAATGCTGTATCACTGTATCTTTTAGCAAACACACACACACACACACACACACACACACACACACACACACACACACACACACACACACACACACACACACACACACTTGTGTGACTTTGTGACCTTCATTGAGTCCGCACATAGATGCCAATTTGCTGCATTCTCTCTGACTGTTGTTGGACCATCGTTGTGATTTATAGTCAAGACACAAGGCCAACCTGATGCTCACTTAAGGTTGGCCTCATTTTACAGATGACACAAAGGCACCCACGTCTGGTAAAAGGTCTGTGACCCACCAGACGGTCACAAAGACCTTCTCCACCCTTCTGTCCCCTAAGCATGGGCTCCGTCCCCTGGACTTCACGCACTCCCTGTCCCCCTTCCTTTATCAGTCCTTCCAGGCCTGAATGGGCTCTGTGGTTGGTCAATAAATTCAGTGATTCAGGGGGTGGACAGTTGCAGCCGTGTTAACGTTTGTTCACAGGCTTGTCGGAGGGACGGGCCCCGCCCCGCAGCTCTTTGTCTTCCGTGGTCCCTCAACAGGTTAGAAGTCAATGGAGGGCCTTGTGCGGAGGTGGCAGGGGCATGGATGGAGCCGCCTCTCACATGGCGTTCACACAGGGGGAGGACGGGCCCGGATCACTGTGACACTTGTTAGCGCGGGGCCACACAGCACTGCCGGGTTGCCTCTCTGGCTCTCCCTCGAGGGCCCGTGCGATATTCAGCGCTTTACACAAACTAATGGTTGAGGCTGCAGGGTTGCAAGATGATCTGCACTCAGAGGCCTGCAGCGAGCGCACTGAAAAGAAGTGCACAAGCGTATCTTACAATCTCAGTTTACAGATCAGACTCACAATAAAAAACCAGGTCAGGTCTTCATTTGGTCCACAATCTGCAGTTTAAATTGATAATAGAACGGCATTATAATGCGTTTTGTGGCCCCTGAAGGTGCCACACTGTTGCTGAGTTATAGCCGCTTTCTCAGGCTCAGCCGGGGCCAAAGCATGGGAACAGCCACAGTGGGAGAAAAGAGACACAGAGAGCCATAGATAGAGCAACACACAAACAGAGGAGGGCTTTAGGAGACAGAAAGCAGCGGACAGAAAAAGACGCACAGAGACTGAAGACTGAAGAGGGACTTAGAGCCATGACTGAGGCCTAACTGTCATGAGAAGATGAGAGTTGCCATGGCCACCCAGGAGCCACACAGCAAGCATGTGAGCAGGGGAGTCC
Organism: Notothenia coriiceps; assembly: GCF_000735185.1. Lineage (NCBI taxonomy): Eukaryota > Metazoa > Chordata > Actinopteri > Perciformes > Nototheniidae > Notothenia > Notothenia coriiceps. Next base: position 8,289 of record NW_011359238.1, read on the forward strand.
CGGGGGCCAGGGGCCCGGGCTGGTGGATCACATGCACTAACCAGGGATTATGTGCATAAGCGATGAGCGCTAAGCCGGCAGGTGAAGAAGGGAGGCCCCGGGACAAGGAGCGCGCCATCCCTCAGGACAGCTCCCCCGTAAAGAGCAGGGACTTTTTCCCAAGTGAGGCTGAGCTCCCGTGTGAAGGGGACTCAGCCAGAGGTCCTCGAGTGCTGAAAGGGCATCCCCCAGGCTGCTTTCACAGCGTAAGTGGCCAAAATGCTGGTCTTGTGAGTCATCTTGAGAGGCAAGAATGGGCCATCTTCACATTCATAAATCCCAATGCAAACACACTCATGGATATGGACTAAGCTTGGATGAGGATAAGCACCGCATGGCAGTGCATCAGCAGGGCGCTTGTTGAAGCTTTTTGGCTCGCCGCTGATATGAAACAGCCAACTCAAGGCGATCCAGCAGAGAGACAAAGATCTAACTCAAACACTAGCTAACTTAACTTTAGAGTATAAGAAATAGAGATTGTCGTTAGCATTGTATTCCGTAGAAAAAGGGTGTGTTAGGTGCTCGTAAAAAAACAGGGTTTTAGGGAAAATAGGGATAGGAAGGACACTCCTAAATGAATGAACAATTAACCACAAGGAAATGGTAATGGTAAAAGTAATAAATACACAGTTGAAGTAGGCTACTAAAAGTCTATAAGATAGATGGTCTAAATAGTTAGCTAAAAGGTATTCAAAGTAATTCAATGTCCAAATTATAATAACCTCAAACTAATGGATAAACATTAAAAAAAGATAGCTAAAAGATAAGCACTAGCAGAGTTAGCTAAAAAATAAAAGGCTACGGAAAAATAGTTACGAAGAGTTGTCTTAAAGTAATGGATGAACAGTTTAAATAGTTAGCTTAAAGTTAGCAACAAAGCCATGGATACACACAGTTCGAACAGTTAGCAATTGTAATGGACAAACAGTGAAGCAGATAAACAAGTTAGCTAAAGCTACATTATGACAGCAACACATCTCTAACCTCAGGCTTAACTCAGTCAGTCAGTCCTAATAGCATGCTACGGATGCTTAAACCAGACTCGTCTATCCTGATCCAGGGGTCGGCAACCCGCGGCCCTTTAAGCCCTCTGCTCTGGCTCCCTTGAGCTTAGACAAAAATAAGAAGGAAATAAAATAAAAGTATTTGTAGGACTATTTATATTTTGTTGCATGGTTGAAAATGTTTCGTATCTTGTATTTTGAGGTGATACTGTGACACATAAATAAAAAACAAAACGGTTTTAATTAGGTCAACTAAAATATGCGTCACATCCTGCTACGGTCCCGCGCCAGCGCCTTTTCCCGCGGGTGAATAACCTGACCCCCGGCTCGATGAGCGAACTATGGATAAATCAAAGAAAAGTACCGGAGGAACACAGGATTTAATTCTGTGTGGACAGAGTTATATGCTTTGAAGCAAAACGATGCTGGTATGTTTGATATGTAGAGAGAAGTTGTCAACGGTGCTGCAGCCTTTACGCATCGAGGAACAACACGGGAGAGGAAGACAGCTGACAATCTTCAGTCTTAATTCAATGGGGTATGTAATTTATTTCAGAAAACACTTTTTGTTATATTCCATGGAATGCTCTTAACGTCCCGATAGCAATGAATATATTAAATTCTTTGACAATAAATACTTACAAAAATTAATCTCTGGAAGCCGTAGCGCTGTAAAAAGCACGACCAATCATTTTAGCCGGCCCGCTAAAGTAACTGGATGGCCTACCTGCCTCTCAGCCTTCCATCTGTGCACAAACTTATCTCTTCCCTCATTGGTCATGTGCGCGTTCTTGTGTGTTGGAGGAGGGGCTCTGTGAGGAAGTCTGAAGGAAGAGGCATATTTTTTCCGGTTGTGTATTTTCAAATTCTAGCGCACTCGAGCTGGTTTCTCCATTCTTACCTAACCTACCTTTAACTCTTTTTAGGGTGCAGCTATATGTTTTATTTATTTCAAAGTGGGCACATTTTAATAATTTTTTTTTTCCTTCAAATGTGCAGAGGACTCCCCAAGTGCTGTGTTTAATTTATTTTAAAGTAGGCCTGTGTATTATTTTTAATTCTCCTTATAGGAGTTCTTTGTTTCTTATTAGAGGTTAACAGTTTTATATAATGTAATAAATAGCCTAATAAATGCAAAACAACTGTAGTTTTTGTCTGATATAACAATAAATACAACTTTATTAGCTATCAAGCTATGAAATATGTTTTGCGGCTCCAGACAAAAAAATATTTTGGAAAAAGGAAGAAAATGGCTCTTTTGGTCAAAAAGGTTGCAGACCCCTTATCTAGGCCAATGCCAAGACTTGTACTAAACTACGATTAGAATCTAGACTATGTTTTCTTTAAAATATTAGTTTTCTGTCGGTAGGCTACTTTTTAGGCTTTCTAGATTTATGTTTAGATCTTCATTGAGACTATATGGGTATTTATTGTTTATGAATGATTTATACAAACCTGTTCTGTCATCTCATGATAATAAAGGTTTGAATATGTCCTTACTCATGGTGGCTTGTTCTAATGTATTGTTCTGAATCACCTCCCTGTTTAACCTTGCAGTGTGTTATGGGAAGGAGCCTTCGTTTGAATCCAGAAGCAACAGGCTGTTTTGCTGCAGGGAATCAATGCTCATAATACCCATGGCCTGACAGGAATGTGTTTGAACCTTGATGGCACAAAGAAATCACATTCCCATGGCCAAAAGAGAGAACAGAACAGTTAACCAACCTCCCCCAACACCTTTTCAAGACGATAGTATCCCTGGACATATTAACATGTAAATACACTTAGATACTCTGACAATTCATTGAAATGCATATAATCTACATGCTAACTAGTGCTTTAAAGACTTTCCATTGCTGAATGTGGTTTGGAAACACTTTCATGTCTGGGTTTTAAAAATTAAATGTGAGGCCTCTCTTAGAATCTCTTAAAGCGTTTTTCAATTTGATGAGGGATAAGGCGATGACTGGGATCCCTTTTCAAAGGACGAGACCCAGAGTTCAATAAGACTTCAGTCTCATTGCCTTTGCCTCCAAGTTGAAGATCTAAATGCTGGCTTTAAAAAAAAACAAGGAAGAAAGAACCCACCACGTTAGGTGACAGATGGCAGGTTGTTATTCTGAAATACCCGTTGCTATGGTCCCCTTTTCCTCCGCAGCTTCCCTTGCCACAGCATCCTCTCATGGTGTCCTGACTGGAATAAGCTGACTTGAAACTTCTCAGGTTGTTGTTGACAAACATGAGCCTAGATGAGTCTCCTAAGCTCCCACTCTTTTATCCGCTCTTTATTGCCGTATAAACAGGGCTGAATGCGCTAAAAGAAACTAAACCTCTGTTTTCAGCCTTCTCTTATCTCATGCAGGGTTTAATCTAACGCCCTCCACCCTTTTTACATCTCTGCCTCCACTAAATTCGACCATATTTTTGATTCAGCACGTCCCCATGACTACCAGTTATTTCCCATCCTTGAGCCCCCCCCTGGCTCCTGCTTCTCTTTTCCATTGATACCACTGCCTCCCCCTTCGCCTTCTTTTTTTTTGTCCAAATAAAACAAAGCGCAGAGTGAATGTGCTCTGAGGTAGGTAAATGTATTCAGTGACATCAGCCAGGACGAGTCTATTCTGCAGGATTCCTGTACCACTTGTTTCCAGCCTTGTCTGGGGGCCGGACACTCTGTTGGGCCCTTTGTCCCACGTGTATTCCACACAGGCCCGCAATTAATGGAGGCCTTGTCTAAGGCTTCTGGAGCAGAAACTGCTGTTGGGGAGGGGGACAAAAGGCAGGCAGAGCCGGGGGCTGGGAGTTGCTATGGGAGGGACCCCCCTTCTCTCTTTAAGGGGGATTCAAAGGGAGAAGGAGGCACGGAGAGCGAGCTGAGCGCTGGAGGAGATGTTTAAGTGATCCCCTCTGTCTGTGCCCTCCCCTCCTGGCCTGAGATGTTTTCATACCAGCAGTTGAAAGGAGAAGCGTTGCATGATTTGGTGATGAGGATGCTCATTTCTCTGCCCGCTGCTGGTGGCTGGGTGGAGGAGAAAGCGGGGGCCACAGCTTTCAGACCAGGTGGTGATGGAGAGGAGACTGCGGAGAGACTCTACTGCAAAGATGAAATTCTCGATTAAAGCATGCAAGCTGTGAAATAACTTGCATGGAGGAAGTCACAGATGTCCAGATATAAGAGCCCTTCTAGTCTAATAAAAAGGAACATCTCTGAAATGACCTCAGAAAATAAAAATGTTCAGAGGTCATATTTGGATTTGGAGCACCTCTTTTCACCCTCTGTCTGAAACCAGAGCCCAGTGTGCTCTGATTGGTGAGCTGGACGGCTCTGTTGTGATTGGTTAAACATTATGGCCAGCCCCTGAGGCTATCACGTACAATGGGGGTGTGGGATGACATGTTTATTTATGGACTGAGAAAATACATTTTCTTAGATTTCCATTTATATAAAAGTCACTGCCAAAGAAGGTGAGAGCCTAGGTGATACAATTATATTGCAATATGTATACGTTTGTAGTATTACACATTTTGTGTATGCTTGCCCAAAAAATGGTGTATTAGAGTTTTTCTCTGTATTCACATGTAAAAATGTAATAATACACAAAAATCGAAAAAACGTGTGTATCACATCGAAACACCAGACTGTCAACTCGTTTTTTCACTCAAAAAGAAAAGATGTATTATTTTTTAATATAAACTAACTGATTATTAATTTAAAATTGAAATGTTAATGGACCAGAACTTATAAGGCTTCGGCTCATTTGAAGCTCGTGTACCTGCAGGTTTTTTGCTTTTCTTAGTTTGTATCTTCATGGTTCATTGCACTTACATTAAGTCGCTTAAAAGCATCAATACTTTGTTTTGATATGCTATCTTGCTGTTCTGGCTCCCAAATGGTGGAACGAGTTACTCTTCTATACAAACTGCTAAGTTCTCTAGGTAATTTGTCTGTCACAGAAGGAGATCCCACCTGTTTATACTGCAACTTGGCCATTAAAGCTATAACATAATAATAATGTTGTACTGAGTAGCTCATTTGAAACGTATTCACCAACACTAAATTGTCGGGCTCATTTGAACTGAATACATGCAGGTTTCTTGTTGTTATGAGTTTGTATCTGGTTTTTTGCACTTATTGTGAGTCGCTTTATCCCTTAAGTGAGCAATTACATTGTACAATTATAATTATATAGGAAAATTATTTATTTATTTTCTACATTACAGCCATATTACAATGTTATTTAACTATTACACATTAATACACCCCCAGTACACCATTATTCCACCCTGTTACATTATTATTCCACCTGTATTACCCTGTAAGAAGACCCATATAACACCAATATCACACACACTTTACACATCAGTACACCCTTATTACACTGATGTTACACCAATATCACACCCATATTACATCCATTATATATCCATGTAACACTGTTATTTGACCATATTACACTGTTATTAGACCCAGTTTACATATGGACACAGCCTGGTAATTGACTGTTTCTCCCGGGATACAAAAAACATTTAATAATAATAATAATGGATTACATTTTTCATTTAAGGGTTAAATAAAAGTGTTAGCTAAATGAAATGTGATGTAATGTTTCTGAGAATATGTTTCTTGTGCACCTTTGTAAGTGTATCTTGTTTGGATCAAAGTTTAGGCTAAGGAAAGATTTTGACCTGAACATTTAAGGTCAAAACCCAAAAATATTGATGTCTCCCTGTCCGTGTTTTCCTCCACTTTTCCTTTTGTTTTGAGTCACATGCCAGGCCTTGATATCCTCCCTGCCCTTCCTCCCAGGGTTCCCACACTGATACAGATCAGGGCTGCCTATAAACCTGGAGTCCTCAGCACCATCCGCACAATAAAGGCTTGTTTGTGGCGGAGCAGCAGGCGCAGTGAAAACACCACTGATAGGATGTTATTTATTGTCGCGAGGCCTCTTCTCCTGTCATCTGCCATTAACACATCCTAAGGCTGTTTCAAATGAGCATCTTGTTAAACCACACAGTGAGAAGATTGACTTGATGTGATCCCAGGAGAACAGTTGGCCATACAGATAGAGCAGCATCACTTTCCCACTGCATGTTCCTCCTATTTTAATGTCTTTGTCTTCTATCGGAGAGCAACACCAAGTGGTAAATATCTATAACTGATGGCCACTTATAAGGCTGGGGGTTTGACTTGACTTCATTTGACTCGACTCAGGTCTGGAAGCTGCTGGTGCTTGAAGACGTGTCGCTCACACAGAGAGGAAGCTAATGCTGACCTGGCTTCTGGGGTCATTCCACCTCTGTGGATTTAGGAGCTTTACAGAGACGTTTAAAGTCCATCAGAGAGGAGAGAGGCAGCCGGTGATAAACCAGAGGCCAGACAGAGATGTCCATGTTTCAGGAAAACAAGCACCATGTGTCTGGTTTCACTGATGTTGAACATATAGGGTCTAATTTGCTTAAAACGCTGGTGGATAGGGGACATTTCTCCAATGTAATTGTCAAATTCTAATAATGCAGTTATGTTTTTATTTTATTTAAACATCTAAACAATCATCTACATTGATCAACACAGATAAAAGCTTCAAAATCTTTAAGAATTTGGAGAAGATTCAAGAAAACATGCACAAAAAAACGAAAATATATTATTATCAGTGCATGCACAACCATAACAAGGCTTATATTTGAGAGCCATTCAAATGCGGGTTCATTTGTGTGTTTATTTGAGCAAACCAGGCTACATACAAATTAGAAATAAGTATTGCTCTGTGCAAATAGGCTATAAGGCTAATATCAGACTCTTTATAATACCTGCTGTAGTACTTAACCTTTTACATTCAATATAAAAGCAGCTGAAAAATGTCTCATAAATCTTGAGGCTAATTTTGAAGAGTAACTACTGACCAAAAATTAGCTAATTAAGTATACAGTAAGTGTTGATATACTGTTACTCTTTGATTCACAAACATTATAAAGTTTTAATTAAAGCGGTGATATCATTGGTATAAAATAGAACAGATTGAACTGATTATAAAAAAAGGTCAATGATCAATTCCGTCATTTATGGACATAAGAATAAAATAATATGGGTTTTTCCTGAAAAAAATTTCCGATATAAAACTCATATCTGTTAACATAAAGATAGTCTTATTTCCGCTCTTCAGATCTTTGAGCTCTTCAGCAGTGAGTCCAACCTGTGATACCAGACGAGGTGTTAGAGTTCACGTCAGCCCAGGACAGCTGAGTGTGTCTCAGATTTTCTTCTTCACTGGACATCAGGCCCGGAGTGTGTCAGAGGACGAGGTCTGACACACTCAATGACCCCCGAGAAGTGTGTGACGGACACACACTGAGAGAAAGAACCTGTACCATTTGTAAAGACTAAAGTAAGTTGTCATCACGGCTTTTATGATATTCGATTTCAACATAATGGGAAAACAAATCCTGATGTCAAGTAATTCCACAGTGCAAAAAAAAATCTATTATAATGATAAGTTGAAGAGAACATTTCACTGATGTATAAGTAAAATAAAACATAGCATAACTACCTGAAGTACTTATTCAGCACAATGACCAATTTCTCAACAATATTTTAATGTAGGAAATTATTTGTATAGATGCATAATGTGTTCATCACTTTGTTGCAGCTAATAAAGGAGTAGCTTTTTTACCACAATGTTTTATTCTCCATGTTTCACATATTTATCCTATAATAATTAATGATACACTTTTAATTGATCATATTTTGTATTCATACTTTAAATTGGAATCTTCAAAGTAACTTAACTGATATTTGATATATGTATAGCCACCTGATTGTCCCTGGTTCGAGTCTCGTTACTGACAAATATATATGCCCCTTCACTCTGACACAAGCACTACATTGTCTCCATTTTTTTTTTGGCAATGGCTTTTTTTTTTAAACACATAATTATTTTAGAGTTAACACACTCTGCACTGCAGTATAAGGAGTTTCTGAGTATCTCTTCTTTGTAAATTAGCTTTTAGCATCCTGACAGCTAGCCAATGGGAGCTCCTGGTCGCACGAGCCCGCCGCCTCCCCGGCACCGTGTCTCGCGCGCTCATTGGACGGACTGATGAAATGCGCGGAACTCACACACGAGCCGCTCGCGTGCAGGCTCGCGCTCTATAAATACACCCCGAGGCGCTGGAAACAGGAGCGGACTGACAGCTCGGCGAGGAGACAGGAGTCACTTTATCTGTCATTGGTACAGAGCTCTGAGGTGTGCCAGCAGAAGGCGGGACTCACCACACGGGACTAACCTGTTGTTGTTTTGCTTCTTTCTGTTGTTCATAAAGTTTATTTCGTAGTCTTTTTAACTGAAAACCTGAAGATGCCAGCCGGAACTTTCGAGAGGACCTCTCCCTCCGCCGCGGCTGCCTCACCGGCCAGTGCGGACTCCACACCGGAGAAACCCCGCAGTCTGTCCGAGAACAGAAAGGTAGCACAACTGTTCCCGTTACATCTCTTTTCCAACTTTTATTTTTATTTGAAACTGTCTTCTCAACTGCTTTTATTTTCTATTTAAAGTCCTCGAAACCAATCATGGAAAAGCGGAGACGCGCGCGCATCAATGAGAGTCTGGGCCAGCTGAAGACCCTCATCCTAGACGCACTGAAGAAAGATGTAAGGAGCTGGGTGTTTGTTTAAATATGACCTGAAATAACCAACTAAATGAGCAATTCATCACTTAACCGTCACTTTCTGTGTTTAGAGCTCCAGACACTCCAAGCTGGAGAAGGCGGACATCCTTGAGATGACAGTGAAGCACCTCAGGAACCTGCAGAGGCTTCAGATGGCCGGTATGTCTTAGCTGATGTGTGTGCAGTCATTCTGGGATGGCTAACTTTAGATGTTCCCACGCTATCCAAGATGTATGCCCACCCACAGCTGGTGTGCTCTCCTTAAGACTTGTTTTCACAAGACATCATCTGAAAGAATAAATGAATAAAGTCTTTTTTTATTATTCAAATTAGCCAATTTTTCTATTTTTTTAATGGTGTTTTTTTCTATTCATAAACTCTTAATCACGTGTTATTCTCTATCAATCTCACCTTGATAGGGGTGCAATACATATATTAACTTACTAAACTTTTTATTTTTGATTTAAGAATTATAATTTATTTCTGTATATATTTTTAAGAATGTAGATTCATTTGTCTTTGCAGAAAAAATACTTATTTCATGTATTTTTTATAATGTCATGTATTTATTTGTTTCTCTTTATTTTTTATAATCCTTTTCTTATTGCTTTCAAAATCAATTATTTAAAAATACAAAAACAATACAAAATCAACAGAAATAGAGTAATATATTTGCAAAGATGAAATGGATCTATACTTTTGCAAAGTATCTACAGAAATATTAAGAAACATTATGTGAAAAAAAGGAAAATACTTAAATAACTTTATTAATTTTTGGCCGATATATTTCCACTTTTATTTATTCCTTTATTTCTTTAATTCTTAAAAAATTTTCTCTCTATCGTTCCACACGTATCTTTCTAAATGAATGTATTTGTATTTCCCTCTCCAGCTGCTGTGAACCCAGACCCCTCAGTCCTGGGTAAATACCGCGCCGGGTTCAGCGAGTGTTTGGGAGAGGTCACCCGTTTCCTGTCCTCGTGTGAAGGGCTGAACACCGAGGTGAGGATCCGTCTCCTCAGCCACCTGGCAGCCTGCGTGACCCAAATCAACGCCGTGAACTTCTACACGCCTCACCCAGGGGCGCACAGACTCGGGCAGACCGGCACACACACCCCTGTGGCCCCCGCCCCACAGATGTCCTGTAAAAGTGGCTCAGCGATGCTCTCCTCCCCAGAGGCCATGAAGCTGTATGGGGGTTTCCAGGTGGTCCCCACACCGGATGGACAGTTTGCTTTTCTGGTCCCCAGCTCTGCTCTCATGCCTCTGGGGGCACAGAACAGCCCGCACATGTCACCTTTTGCTCCTCCCGTCACCTCAGACTCTGTGTGGAGACCTTGGTAGGAAACCAGCTCCACCTTTGGGACCCAAAAGAACATATCTTTGTACATTTTGTAAATGTTTTGGAAAAACAACATAAGAAGAATATATGGACATAAGGAGATTCTTCTCATGTCTTTGCTTGCTGTGATTTTGTATGGAGGAGGACAGAAAATGCTTGAACAGTTCTTGAAAAGCACTGTATTTTTGTAGAGAGTAATAAAATGTTTCTATGATGTTTAGTACAATATTTGCTGCATGGCGTCTTTGTCTTTTCTCCTCCCTCAAAAACAGATTTATATAAGTGTAGAGGCTATCATTAAAAGTGCTTAAAAGTTTGACTTCATCTCAGATCATTGAAACGTTTTTTCAATTAAGATCATACACCAGTCGTTTAAATATAGCCCCCCTGCTGTGTGCCCTGTCCACACCTCATCATCCACTTTCGCAGCGACAGTGAAACCTGCTTTCTGGCTGGAAGTAAATTCTTCTCTAATGAGGTGAGGAACCTGAGAGGCGGCGCTGAGCCCGAGACGACGAGGGTCTGTTGACACATGCAGGCGTGCCAGATGGGAAATCATGCCGAAATAGATCAGGCCATGAGACAGGGCTAAAAGAAGAGCAGACCAAACAAGATACTGGTATAACTCATGGATTAAGTATGAGATGTTACTTTGAGATGTCTCCCCTGCATCATCTGCCACCAGAGGAGTGATAACTGATATTCATTCATACAATTCAACATTTTTGACTGAGCAGACCGTGAATCTAGTTTGAAGTATATAATATAAGTCTGTTATAGAACAATTAGTCAACTAATCGCTAACTGGATCGAGAGAAAAATAACGTTTTTTAAATTAAATGTATCGCAAGTAATGTATCATGCAAATATGGCAGAACATGCCGTTTCAGCCTCTCAAATATAAGATGTTCTGCTTTTTCTTTTTCTTTTTATATCATAATAAAGGGATTTCTTTTGGGCTATTTGGAGTAAACAAGATGTTTTTAAGACATCACCTTAGATCTGAGAAATTACAACGGCCATTTTATAGACCAAACAATTAATCATATTGAAAATAATGGTGATTTGCAGTCCTAGCGTCAGCCCTGCGGAGCCGGTTGTCCATTTAGCGGACAGTTGAAGCTGACAGTCCCAGCGTGTGTCCCGAGCGTGGTGCTCACTCAGCGGGCCACAAGCAGAGCCCGACCCCGGGTCACAGGTGCCTCTCATTCACACTCCGGAGACAACGCTCCTCCAACAGCATGTTGCCCTAAATCTGGCAACCCATGAACAGACCTGGCAGCCCATCAGCAGAAGACAGGGCCTCCCTTTGACAGCTTCACACAGTGGCACCTCCAGAGGAACACACTCACTCAACCCACGACCATTTGGGCTGTTCATGGTTTCACATTCATGGAATTTAAAAGATTAGGTCAGAACTTGAATATGTGCAACATATCTATTTTGTTTCTTAAAGAACGTCGCACATTATTTTGCACTGAAACGTTTGTATTTCTATAAAGGAGTAAATACCTAAAACATGTTTTGCCAATACTTTACAATACATTATAAACCATACTTATAATGCCATATTATTAGCTTATAGCACGTTTTAACTTTAACAATAAGTGCTCATCATTTTATATAATGATGTATAACAATAATTATGAGAAACTAAAGCAACTCTTTTTGTGTCACAATACTTATTAAATGCTGGCCACTCACTGACATTGTTGTGGAAGGATCAATATGTATTCAAATTCCCAAAGTCATTATACTTATGAATTATAAAAAAAGTATAAAATCACTTTAAATGTTATGTTTGCTTTAAGTAAAGCAAAAAAGAAAATGTAATGCATCTACAATACCCAAAGTTTAACATTTCAACTTGACTTTAGTGTTACTTATAATCACATTGTAAAGCATCACAACTATTGATGATTGATTATAACAGTTTTATAAAATATTACAAATATGTGTTTTATGATATCCTATGATACTTGAAATGTTCTGACTGACCAGCGATTACGAAGTACTTTGATATTTGACCTAATGAGTCGTTTTGGATATTTATGACTCCTTATAACCTACTAATTATCCATAACTATGCTAGATTATAAAGCATTATAACAAGTATGTATATAAAGCATAAATAGGCATGTGAGTTTTAATTCTGCAGTTCCACATAAGAATCCACGCAAAAGTGAATTGAATCATCTCTTGGTCACTCTAAAACTTATTAAATCTCCTCACTTTGTCTAAATGATACAGTCAATTAAGTTTACATCTCTGTTTTGGCACAGCGGACAGAAGCCTGGTAGTAAAGAGGACTTAAAGACAAAAACAAGAGCTCCCCCTCCTATCAGAGTATCCTTTGAGGAGACCCTGAACACAAAAACAAAGACGGGCCTCTTTAGAGGCTCAATGGCTCCTCTCCTTGTGACCCTCTCCATCTTCATAAAGGGCCTTCCCCTTGTTTATCCAGGAAGAGCTTTAATGGCCGGGAGGGGGGAGAGGACCATGCTGTCACTTTCCCCGTGCTAAAGAAGGCTTATTGTCCCGCAGGTCCTGCTCCTAAAGGTTGCTGGAGAACTGTTCAGATAAGAGGTGGAGGTCCCATCCACCTGTATGTGATGGAGAACATGGAGAGGTTATGATTGAGGAGGTCTCCTGAGGGAATGTATGACGTTTACTGGTGTTGCTCCCCTCCTTCCATCTTTTGTTTCTTATCCCTGCCCCTCCCTAATCAAAACCCTGCAGTATTTTCCCAAACGTAGAGAACGGTAAACAAGTAGCGGGGTTCGCAGAGCTCCATGATTGATTGCCTCCCCTCACAAACACACTGACAGGTTCCCCTGGAACTCACCGGAAGCCCTCGCTGCCCGGCCCCTGTGGGTGAGTTTTGTTCTTATGGTGCCCGATGGGGGTGGAAGTAGTTCACATCAAGGCTAATGAATAGATTATGCACTCGATATCAATGGTGAATGAACAATGTTCTTTGTCCCTTCACTCCAATTCTTCCCTTTTTGATTTAGCTGGTTGTTTTCGTCAACAACGTATTCGTGGAAGTGTAGCTTCCGGAGGGGGAATTTAGTATCGGCATGACACGATCACAGTGGAAGAAGAATATTTATTACTTTGGAGCCACAAAGAGTGATAATGGTGGCACCATTAAAGCTAACTAAGACTGTTTCTTCACCACAAGTCATCCCCTCTTCAAAGGAGACGTTGTGTTGAATGTCGGAGGGAACATTTTCATCTTGTTTTTTTTTCTGCCAATGGAGACCTTCGACGAATCATTATCGCTGCAGGTGTCAATTCAAAAGGAGACATCCCATAATGCTCCAATAGCAACCTTAACTTTTTGGCATAGCTAGCCTTGTGCAATGACAAACCTGTTCAGCATTGCCATAGTCTTATTTGTACGATTACCAGTCTGTTCATTAGTGTGTCATGTGACTCCATGCCGGAAGACAACAGTGGACATTTTGTTATGCTCACCACAAAATAAATATTCAAATCTATTTCCATGGTGTTTTTAGGGAAAACAAATGTGTATTTTTGGCCACAGCTGACATTCAGTTGACTAGCCATCTTCCCGCGGATTGAAATGACTGCACATGATAATAGCTTAATAGCATCCATAGGAAGGGTCTTCTATCTAAATGGAACAGAACACTGAACGTTTAAATTGACTAATCAGAATCAAGTACTTAACCAAGCCATTTAATAAAAGATGTTAGATGTTATGGCTGAATAGTTTTTGATGGTGTGGATGCAATGAACGACACTTCTCCTTGAGCGGGACTTAGATACGATACTGAAGAGACTATTCGAAGATACAGGTTTTATTTATTTTTCAATAATGTTGTCAGACACTTTTTATTCCATATTAGCCTGTTAGTCCCAGAAACAAGCACTTTAAGTTGACGCGTATTGAAAAGGTGAATTGAATTGCAGCCCGTAATAATCGACCAATTTAAAAAGGATTGTCCCTGTCACTTACTTAGGCCCCAAAACATTGGAAGATAGTGTCCAAGGTTCTAAAAACACTAAAGGTACCTTTTAAGGAAGAACTTTGCACACTTAAGATGACAGCATTACCAAATGGCTGAGCGCCAAACGGCTGATAAATGAGCCAGTGATTGTGAAGGATGAAAAAAGACACTGATGCTAATGCAACCATGATTTTGGTGCTATGCCTATGAAACATGTCCTCCATTTGTATTGGACTCGAATCATCATTACACTTGTGGAAAAGGACGTTTTCTACTGCTTTGCGTTTTTTTTGGCACCACTTTCCCAATAAGACTGTATTGAGGGATTATAAGTTCTATCTACTTTTATAAACATGTAGGCAAGCATTTGTCCACTGAGCGATAGCAGACAGCTCTAAGACAACTGTTAGGTTGAAAGAGTATGAGAATCTGTTCGCTGGTTTTTGTTTTTTCTTACCTTTTGGTAACAGCTGAGTATGTGGCCAAAATCCATAGATCTACATGAGGGTTATTGATTTAATTTTACATTTAAGCACGTCAATGCTCTTAAAATCTGAAACCATGAAGTAACAACAGGGACCGACTGCATTCGTAAAATGTTGATAATCCTGCTTCATCACTCAACCCATAATTAATGCGGCCCACTCAAGAAACATGTTTTTCTGAAACAAAACCCTCTTCACAAATTACTTCTGCTGCTGGTATTTGGAGTGCGGGAGGTATTTTTCCAATTTTTTTGCAGAGACAAGCTGCTAGGTTTTGCCGTGTCTCTTCAAAATACAATGACGGGCTGCATGCATACATATTAAAAACCTCTCTATCTGGAGAGTGGAGAGCTGGAAACAAAACAAGTGTAGATGTATAAGAGCAGGGTCCACAGGGGCCAGGGTCCTGATTCATTCTCAATAATTGTAATGTAATGATAAGGAGCTTATAGCCTCTTGTTATATGCCAAGAGGGACGAAGAAAACAAAAGCCGGTGTACCAGTACGCTTAAAGATTACCATTCTGATGACATCTCTGCGTCCACTTAACACCCACATCAGGTCAGCTGCTCTTAATTTGGTCAAAAACGATTTGGCCTCCATGCGGGGGTCTGGGTGCACTGAGGGGTAAATATTGACCCTTGTTTGTAAGCAAGGCTCACATTTTGAGTGTGCAAAATGACGTTTTTGTGTCCTTGAGATGTTCAGGTCATCGTGTCACGGAAGATGTGTATCACAATCTCATTGGCTGAGAGAGAGGATCTAATAGACACCTGCCTTCATTATAGGGACTGGTGGTGGTTATCATTACACGATTGACTGAGCTCATTTGAATGATGCTGAATAAAACAACAATAAGCATGATTATCAAAGAGACCATTTCTTACATTAGGTGCTCAAGACAGAAATATGCCTACGCTGTTGATACAGTATATTAGAGATGATAACATTGATGACACACAGCACCCCGATGTCCAATTAATTTACATTTCCAGATCAAAAACTCTCCTCTTGAATTCTCGCCCCGGGCACTGAGTCCGAAATGACCTCTACCCTTTGTCCCAAGGACACTGCCCTGACCTTGCCCCCCCCCCCCCTCCACACAGGCCTGTCTAAACTCTGTGGGAAACCCCCCCAGTGCTTTGTGTTGGTTCGGACATTGTGTGTCTCACCAGATAATGTCTCCTCCCCTCTGGTTCTGTCCTCGCCCCTCTGAGGAGCCATTGTGTGGAGCGTGTTGTCCGTGCAGCGGAGTGAGG